>NC_089045.1:26457500-26757500 GCF_034140825.1 Oryza sativa Japonica Group
ATGAAAGTATTTGTATATTTTTTTCTAGATTTTTGAGTGAAATTTGTTAGTTGATGTGCATGGTATGTACACGAGAAGTTTTGTGTGCATAAGATATGTTCCCTTCTAATAATATCCCAACATATGAATTTATATGTACAGGATTGCATGTGAAAAATCAATTTGTGTAGTACACGCGATAAGAACTTTTCTAGGTGTGACCACCCTTTAGCTAAGTAATCTTTTCATTTTTAGAACTTTTCTAAAATATATTTAGAATTTTATTTTTATTTTGGACCTTCTAAATTCTCTTCGTGAGCACATCAACATACTCCAACACATCTGCACCCTCATGCCAAGATCTACCCTATTAATTTACGTCTAAACTCACATCTTGTGCAGAGTAGAGGTTGGACATGTCAAAGACAAAAACGGTAATTAGGTGGTAAAAAATGTAATTAAGAATAGTAAAAATAAAAATATTGGATAATTGGTTCAAAGTAAAACTATGATAATAAAATATAACTTGAAGTGTAATTTACTCAAAATAGAACAATATGAAGGAATGAAAACTTAGATCTGGAGGAGCCGAAGCTAATCTCGTGCGCGGCTGGAGGCATGCATCCGCCAAACGCTCTACTCCCAATATACTCCCTTCATCAAAAAATGTTTGACGCCGTTGACTTTTTAAAAAATGTTTGACCGTTCGTCTTATTCAAAAAATTTAAGTAATTATTAATTATTTTCCTATCATTTGATTTATTGTTAAATATACTTTTATGTATACATATAGTTTTACATATTTCACAAAAGTTTTTAAATAAGACGAATGGTTAAATATGTTTAAAAAAGTCAACGGTGTTAAATATTTAGGGACGGATGGAGTATATATATGTTGCAATCGTCCTCCTGGGCCTCAAATTAAGACAAGAGTAAATTGGATATGATCATAGATATATATGATCATAGATATATATAAATGCCAGGTAATACGTACTAGTAGTATTATAGTTTCAAAAACAATACTGTTAATTAACTAATCTGACTTGTGGCTACAGAAAAATCGAAAACTCTACACAAACTCTCTTTTTCTCCGTACTTCGGCAAGCACTCGCGGTTTATTTTCTTGTGGAATTTTTTAGTAAATTCATTTTAAGTTCTTATCATGCAATTTGCGTGTATTTTTACCACCATAGTAAGTTCCTGATTCTAGCAGTGAATCAAATTAAACCAGATTTTTCGGTTTTCGTGTGCTATGCAGGTACCAACGACCCTTACATTGTTACCAGTTGTGCTCCTTCACATCGTGCTTACCAGTGCAACAGGCCACCATGTGTCCATATCGTTCATGCGAGCACCGCGGAGCAACGTTTGCCTTAATTATGTACTTCCTCAGTTTTATAATATAAAATAGTTTAGGTTTTGAATAAATTAATGCATGAATTCATGTATGTGTTTTAATGACATATACAAATTCATATAAATGTTAGTGAATCTAGACAGGTAAGGTAAGAGAGAAGTTTAAATGACTTATAGTGTGTAACAAGCGTGTTGGGAGTACGTATAGGTCCCGGTATATGCGAATTTCTGTACCTTTTTATCTTATGTATTTATATGGTCCTATTAAGAAGTGTCTTTTGTTCGTATGCGTCGCAGTAGTTGGCCCATTGTAATCGGCTAGATGGATCCTGTAAATTGTTAATGATGTACAGTGTATATATGAAGAAAATAAGATTAATTTCAACTGAGGCTGTTTCTTAAATGCTTTTTATGTACTAACAGCATTTGTCACTCTTCACATTATGACGATGCAACCAGAGTATGTAATCGATCAATTCATGTAGGAAGTTGGTGCTCTGATCCCTCCATTTCTTATTATTATACATTTTAATTTTTACCTAATCAAACTTTTTTAGACATAACTAACTTTATTAAAAAAAATTAGTAATACATGTAACATCAAATTAGTTTCATTAAATCTAGCACTAAATAAATTTTAGCAGTACATTTGTTTTGTGTTTAAAATCACTGCAACAGAATCGACTTGCGTAGATGAGCCCCCATCCAACTTCCGCTGCGATTATATTGATAAAAAAAAAGACTAGCATGGTAAAATCAATTTTCGCAGACGGGCCTCTTAACTACCTCGCCTACCACTAGCCAACCAGACCAGCATCCACTCTCTCTTCCGTAAAATATCTTTGTATTCTTTCCCCCATCCCTCTCCTTATCCTCTCTGCTACACCTATCTTCCACTTCCTGTTCTCTCCACCTCTCCGCTCCACTTCCTCCAACGGCAAGTGGTAGCGGGAGCAGTGAGCTCGAGACCTGTCAGCGACCATGGGGTCTGGCGGCGAGATTGTGAGAGGCCGTTGGGTGCGGAATCCGGCGGTAGCGGATCCGGTGGGCTCTCCCCATCCCGTGTAGATCCAACCGACTCCGCTCCCTCGTCGTGCGTTGATCCGGTAGGCATGGGCGCATGGCCTCTCCCACTGCAAGCCGACATGCAGATCCGCCAATGGCAGCAATGGAAAGAGATGTCAGGTAGGGTATCAGTGATAATGACAATAGTTGCCGGATAGGTACACGCGACGGCCGCTAGGCACGGGAGCTGCATCCCGCTTCTAGCTAGGGTTTTGGATTTTTTGGGAATTCTTTTTTAGCTAAAAATTCTTTTTGCAAGAGGATGCCCTAACAGAGAGAAAACAAACGGTCTGTTTTGATACGCTCTCTCTCGTGGCCCGATCTTCTGGTGAGAGGGATAACTCTCGCTTTGATCGAGTGCGACGTTTGCGATGTGGCTACCATCCAGAATAAGTCTAGGACGCCGTGCAATCGCTACACTACAAACGATGTCGTACCAACCGTGACGCGCGGTTGATCATCCCTGCAATGCAAACGAGAGAACACTGCAAGAACAAGATAAGATGCAATATAAATATTGCGAATAGGTGATTAAGCACAAATAAATAGTTGCGATTGAAGTGGTAGATCTAATCGACCCGGCAAATCAACACACCAACTATTGGGGGCTCTGAATCTATAGTCGCCGACTAATCGAGCGAGGACTAGAGACAAGGTGAATGGCACTTGGCAAAATTCAACTAAACAAAACCCAAATGTTTTTGAGGATGTACAAAGCTATTTATAGAGGAAAATAAAGCTAGGGTTAAGTGCTAATTCGTGGAGGTGGAGGGAGACACTTCCGAGATGGGCCTAGTCTATTACAAGGCCCAAGGCCCAAGTTCGGTTTCAGCAACAATACTGTCTTATTTTGGCGATTCCCGTTGACTCGAGATGAATTTGGACATGAGACCAGATGCGTTTGAAAGGTAGCGAGATAAGCTTTCCACGAAGTCCAAGATCACCCAAATCGGAGTTGGCATGAAGGTGCTAGGTCCGTTTGAAGTCAGTGCTATCTCCGGAGGCTGAACTGGACTTGGACTTGGAATTATCATTGGAGCGTGTGAAGTTATGAGCGTATCCGATGAAGTGATGTCCTCATCATCCTCCCCTTCTTGAATTGGAGTTGTCCTCGACTCAATCCCATCTTCTTGATTGTGTGCACTCTCTCGTCCATTGGCCATCCTTGGAGGTATCTCATCGTGAAAAACATCCTCATATTCCTGCAAAAGGTTAGTAATAGCGGGTGGCAAAGAATATAAAGTACTAGGAGCAGTAGCCAATGTGAGTATAGGATCTTTGCAAAATAGAGCATAGCAAGAAGAATCTGGCTGATCTAGTGCACAAATATTATATTTAGAAGCCAACAAAGCACCCTTCAACTTAATTTCATTCTTTGTGGTACTTGGTTCTATTTTACTAGTTGAAGCAGGATGTTTAGCAATAATCTGATTTTCACTTTTCGCTTTCTTTTCACATTCAAGTCTTGCAAAATCATCTTTCAAAGCAGCGGCTGGAGTCATAGAATGCAAAACAACTCTTTTACCATCGAACATAAATTTATATGTATTAGTCCTACCATCAAAAACAACTTCTCTGTCATATTGCCATGGTCGCCCCAAAATAACAGAACAAGATTGCATATGCACAACATCACATTCAATTTGATCATGGTAGGAGCCTATAGAAAAAGGTATTTTAACCAAACGGGTTACCTTCATCTTACCACATGTATTAAACCACTGAATATGATACGGATGTGGATGTGGATGGGTAGTCAAGCCAAGCTTCTTGACCATCTCTTCACTTGCTAAATTGTTGCAACTCCCGCTATCAATAATCATTTTGACGGTATGGCCTTTCACAAGAACTTTGCTTTGGAACAAATTGTGACGTTGGTTTTGCTCTTCACACTTCTCTTTAGCACTAAGTGCTAGCTTGACAATTAGGCTAGGATACTGATCTAGCGACTCTGGATGCAAATGGACTTTCTCGATGTCATCATTATCTTGTCCTCCTGCGTGGTTAGTGGTAGCTAAAGCATATTCATCATCACAATCACTAGCAGAAGTATACTCACCATCAGCATTCACAAATAGAGCTCGCCGATTTGGACAGTCACGTGCAATGTGTCCAATGCCATGGCTCCTATGACATGTAGTATCACGGGTACGTCCAGTGGAAACTACTGAAGTTTCACTCTTGGCTGGAGTCTGAACTGAAGCATTTTTGCTTGTTTCTTGAGCATGGGATGGCGTGGAGGTAGGTGGTGTGGAAGAAGCTGGACGAACGGCAGTAGTAGATTGACGTGGTGTTGACTGTCGTGTAGAAGTAGCACCTGCAAAAGAACTCCTATGCTTGTTGCGTCCCTGCACTTCTCTTTCAGCTTTGCAAGCAAAATGGAATAATCTATTCATGGTATTGTATTCTTTATATTCAAGAATATCCCGAATTTCTCTCTTAAGACCTCCATAGAACATAGAAATTCTAGCATCCTCAGTTTCTTGCAAATCACAGCGTGACAAAGTAATCATCATCTCTTGATAGTATGTTTCTACAGAATTGGGACCTTGTCTTAAAAGTTGCAGTTTATTTAATATGTCACGAGCATAGTAAAAAGGAACAAATCTAGATCTCATTGTACGTTTCATATCATCCCATGTTCTAGGTCTAAGTCCTCTACCACATATATCATTCCACCATAGAGATGCAAAGGAGGTAAATTCACTACTGGCAGCTTTAACTTTCTTATTATCAGGAAAATCATAGCAGGAGAATTTTTGCTCAACAGCTAACTCCCAATCTAGATAGACAGAAGGCTCAAACTTACCATCAAAAGAAGGCATAGTAAAATTTTACCTTAGATAAAGGATCATCTTTGTCCCTAACTCGACGTTGTCTTCTATTTCTAACACTCTCGTCTTCCTCCTCATCATCAGCAACAGATTGCTCTTCATCTTCATTGTCATATCTTTGGTGTCGATGGGCAGTGGCACCTGCACCTTCTTCACCTGCAGCCTCAAGTAAACCAATGCGTCGCACAATATTTTCATGTCCAATATTCATATTCTGAATGTTTTCAGTTAATTGTTTATGTGATTGATTCATTTTCTCAATTTGATCCACTACTTTCACCAGGCTTTCACTTAAGGTTTTTAAATGTTTATCTGTGCTTTCCTTGTATGATTTACTATTACGCATCAACTCTTCATACCAATTTTCCATGCCCTTCAGTTTATGCGCTAGATTCTCCAGTGTTGGTTCATCGGAACTTGTACCTGACATCGTTAGCAAGCAAAAGAAACTCACAAGAAAGTGTCAGTTCCTAACAATCTATATATATGTGGAGGTTTTGAAGGCACTCAACACTCAAGCATATACCAAATTCTTATAATATTCTCAATGAATGCAAAAACTACTGTGGCTGGTTCGTGGCACAATGACACGCTTGATGAGTGGAGCGATTGCAAAGCCGAACCTGTAAAGGTTACTAGTATGTGGATCTTGGTAGGCTTAACTATATCACAAGGAATAGCATAAATCAAACAGAAATGTGAAATTGAATAATAATCCAAAGTACTAGTTAAAATTGCTGGCGTAGCCTAGACTCAATCTTAGCTTAAGCAAGCAAATGATCACAGTCGGACAATCCACAACTCGCTATAGTAAGCAACTCTCTCCAAGATTCCAACAAAAAAAAAATTCCACACTTTCTTTTTCTGGTTTTTTTTCTCTTTTTTTTTCTTTTTCTGATTTTTTCTTTTTTTTCCTTTTCTGATTTTTTTTCCCATCGTCTACCATACAGCCGAAATATTTTTTTTTCTTCCATCACCAAACATTAGTTTTGAGCCACGCAATTTCATTCAGCTTTTGCTTTATTGAGTTTTGATCCACTGTCGAGTCAAGTGCTGGTTTAAGCTCTAGATTAGTCTTGGTTTGAGTTTGCAAGTGTGCGTCGCCACCGTAGAGAAAGTTGCGCAGAAGATTGATAGGTAGCAGATTGGTTTGCGAGCTGAGGTTCTGTTCGCATCTGAGACGATTATTTTGTTATCGGTTGCATGTACCAGATAATTAGGGAAATTTTGTTTCCTTGTTATTCCCTCCGAGATTTTATCGTGCAACCAAGTGAAAAAAAAACCCAGATATATTTACCATACTTTAAACCGAGCAATTTTACTGCGCATGTGTTTCCTTGATGGATCAGCTGCTTATTTGATTAAGTCTCTCCTTGATTTCATGGGCATGCATGGGAGAAGTTAATTCTGTACCGAATGTTAGAGCCTAGCTTTCCTGTACGTGCTTGCAGACTAGCAGGTTTTGCTATTTCGTTCTTTTAGTGTGAGTTTGCTGGGTGGTCTGTAATTTTTTTTTTTTGCCCAGCTATTTTGTGTAATAGCTGTCGTTTGTTAAAAAAAATAAAGAAAAGGCAGAAGGTGCAAAAAAAAAAAAGAGAAAAAGAGCCCCACCAAAAAGAAAAAAATCAGAAAAAGAAAAAAAAAGAGAAAATAAATTACAAAACTAAAATCCTCACCAGGCAACTAAAGCTCTGATACCAACTGATGACGCTCTCTCTCGTGGCCCGATCTTCTGGTGAGGGGGATAACTCTCGCTTTGATCGAGTGCGACGATTGCGATGTGGCTACCAACCAGAATAAGTCTAGGACGCCGTGTAATCGCTACACCACAAACGATGTCGTACCAACCGTGACGCGTGGTTGATGATCCCTGCAATGCAAACGAGAGAACACTGCAAGAACAAGATAATATGCAATCTAAATATTGCGAATAGGTGATTAAGCACAAATAAATAGTTGCGATTAAAGTGATAGATCTAATCGACCCGGCAAATCAACACACCAACTATTGGGGGCTCTGAATCTATAGTCGTCGACTAATCGAGCGAGGATTAGAGACAAGGTGAATGGCACTTGGTAAAATTCAACTAAACAAAACCCAAATGTTTTTTTAGGATGTACAAAGCTATTTATAGAGGAAAATAAAGCTAGGGTTAAGTGCTAATTCGTGGAGGTGGAGGGAGACACTTCCGAGATGGGCCTAGTCTATTACAAGGCCCAAGGTCCAAGTTCGGTTTCAGCAACAACACTGTCTTATTTTGGCGATTCCCGTTGACTCGAGATGAATTTGGACATGAGACCGGATGCATTTGAAAGGTAGCGCGATAAGCTTTCCACGAAGTCCAAGATCACCCAAATCGGAGTTGGCATAAAGGCGCTAGGTCCGTTTGAAGTCAGTGCTGTCTCCAGAGGCCGAACTGGACTTGGACTTGGAATTATCATTGGAGCGTGTGAAGTTATGAGCGTATATCTGACGAAGTGATGTCCTCATCATGTTTGGTTGGAGGGAGTTTTTAGGAGGGATTGAGAGTTTAGAGGGATGAGGCTATTAACTATTTTGTTTGGTTGGGCGACATGGTAATTTTGGTGGGATGGGATGGGGAATTGAGGAATGAACTCCCTCCTTTTCAATACCTGGGTAGGGGCAGGTAATTGGGAGGGAATTCCTCCTTTACTTCGCCTAAACAAATATCAGCCATCCATTTTCATTAATGATCTAATCTCCAACTAAACTCCCTATCAATTTCCACCACCTCTACCAAACAAGAGACTGGGATGAAAAATCAAATTCCCATCTTAATCTCACCATCAATTCCCTTGTATAAACTCCCAATCCCCTTCCCTCAAGTTGCCAAACAAGCCGAAATGGTAAGCCGCTCGCGTAGCACAGCCTGGTTACGCAAATTGGTTTACTCTCTCTAGCTAAAGGACGTGACTAGACAGCTACCGGTCGTTGGTTTGTCTTATCCAGCAACCATTCCATCCGGTATAAATCCCCCTTCAACTTAAATCACATATTATTTTTAAGATATATTTGTATCATTGTACTCCACTCAAAATATGTGTCAAAACGAGATCCATACTGAATATATTCAAACATTTTATTAATTTAAAAGTAATTTATTACATGTTAGGAAGTAACTTCTATATTACCAGGAAATAACTTTTACATCTTATACATGATTAATTATCATTAGTTACTTCATCAATATTATTTACAATCCATCAAAAGTTTTATCTTCTTTTCTCATACTACATTGAAAACAAAAGTGAAAAGGAAAAAACAATCAATGCTTAAAATAGATTTATAGAAAGATACTTCTTAACCATGCAAAAGTTACTTCCAATTAACATTGTAGTTACTTTAAAAATTGTTAAACTTACTTGTGCTGATTAAATTTAATATAATTTAATTTCTAGATATATAGAGTCATATTTTTATTCCTACAACGAATTTACTTCTAATGTCGTGACAAAGTTACTTTATTTTTGTTTTATGTTACTTTTATAATATATGTAAATTACTTTTAGGCTTTATTGAATTTACTTTTATATGTCTTAAAAGTAATTTAGATATATTATAAAAGTAATTTGTATTTTTTCATCAAAATATAATCATGTGAGATCTTGTTATAAAGATTTATTTCTACGAACATAACGGTGTAATCGGATCGTAGATCGGATGAGTAGTTTAAGAGAAAATTTTATTTGAAGCATAGGTGGTTCCTATTTGCTTGGACTAATATTATATTTTCAGTAGAGTAATGGCTTCAGTGGTGTCACGCTGTAGGAGTAAACCGAGAGGCTTCTTGGTGTAGATTTTGCACTAATTAAAGTGTGCAACATCAAACATTCCAGTGATGAGTCACGGTAGTTAGTCCTGTTTGCCTCCTTAGCAATTGTGTGGCACTAGCTAAGCTATTATTATCAGTGAAAAATACATTCTACATCTCGTTATGCTGGTCGAATCGAACGCATACGAAAAGGTTTCGATTTCAGCACTGGTATATATGATCTCGTCGTATAGTTCGAGCAGACGAAGAGCTTCACCCCAGGCCTTCTTCTCCACACATTTGCCTGAATGATCTGTTTCAGCAACAGCAATATCTGCTTTTATACCACCTGCTATTGACACTTGTATTTCAAGTTAGTCATAGAGCCAGACATTCTCGATGCTTTCCAAGCCTATATATATTAATTACAGTATTTAATTAGCATCTCAGTGGCTCAGTGTCACAGCATTGTAAATGATACTTCTATGACACAAAGCATTCTTGCTCCTATGATAGTTTTATCTATGGCATTCATATAATGATCATGCCAAATCATAATAAATAATTTGAGTTTATTGACCCGAAACAACAACTGCATACGTCGAAAGACGTGGTTACTCCACAGTGGTTGGAAAAGAAGTAAAGTGTATTAATTTGAGAATTTTTCTTGGGGATCCCCCTATTACATGGCCTTATGAGACTATTTATAGCCCTTATTACAGGATCTTACTACTAGGGTTTTAGTTATACAGGGGAATTTACATGGTTACCCTTATGAAAGGGATATTTACATGGGTGCATAGTGTAATTGAGGTTCATAGACCTCTGATGGGTCGTCGGGCGATCGTCGGCCCAATCGCCCCTAGGATTGATGAGCCGGAAAAGGCTTCTTCGGCCCTCGCGGGGGCGAGGTTGCTTTGGTGAAGTCGTCTCCCTTCGGCATATACTCTTCGCCCTGCATCCTTCGCGCAAGAGGCCTCTAGCTTGGCAGAGTACCCGCGCGATCCCTCGCCTCTCGCTGTCCTTGTTCCATAGTCTTCGCCATGGGGGGACTTCGCCCCGACTAACTTTGACGTCTCGGACTTGAATCCTCACTCTTTACATAGCTTTCGGTAGATTTTGGTTGAAAGGCCTCGTGCCATACCGCCAACAATATATATGGTGCGGACACGCTATAAGTACATACGAAGCCTGAAAACAATAAAATTTTAACGAGCATTTTGCTGACTTGTCATGGGTCAGGGCAAAAGCCAAGTGTTGTCCATCTGGCTCCATCGCGCTGTCGAGGGCCATGTCCAGGTACAAGTTCTGTGTTAATTATATGTATAGCAAAAAAATGATCTCTTGACAAGTTGTTGATGAAGTTTTTTTTTTTTTTATGGATCGTTGGTTATTATTTTTAGTACAACAATTAAGGTGGCTTCATCTCATCTGTGGTACACATTTCACTGGTGGAGAAACCATCTTTCGTCGGTCGGCCGATTTCCACAATAGTCCCGGATGCAATAAAAACCGGGGCTAAAGATGATCTTTAGTCCCGGTTCAAAAGGGTAACGGGCATATTTGATCTTTAGTCCCGGTTTGTGTTACCAACCGGGACTAAAGATCATCTTTAGTCCCGGTTCGAATGCTGTCAGGTCATATCAGGCCCCCCCGGGATCTTTAGTCCCGGTTGGTATTAGATCGTAACTTTAGTCCCGGTTGGTAGTACCAACCGGGGCTAAAGATCCCAGTGATCTTTAGCCCCGGTTGGTACTACCAACCGGGACTACAGTCCCACCCCTATATATATGTCTTCTTCCTCCTCCAGCTGCCCGAGTAAGCTTCAAAATTTCTTCAAAAAAGAGGGGAGGTCATGCCAAAATTTCTATTGAATTTATTTTGGTGATTAATTACATACAAATCGGAGGTGCCTAAAAGGTTTGCAACTTCATCCTCCAATGTTTTTTTTGTCATACTACATTTGCACCTATGTTTTGCACACTTTTTTTGTCTCCAAAATTTAGTTGTAAGTTGATGAGAGAGAAAATGTGTGTGGGGAAGAAAGAATATATAGAAATTTAGTTCATTTGCTAAACAAGGTTTTATAAAATAGTTGAGAAGGAAAACTCTAGTGAAAGTTAATCTTAAATAATAGAAAACAAACTAAAATGAAAATTAAAAGAAGTAAAACACATTAAAATTAGTTTAAAACTTTACAAATAGTTTTTAAGAATTATTTGGTGTAATATTTTATGATTTTTGTATGAATAAAGATATCTTATAATTATTGTATGACTGTCATTATTGTAAGAATAATTATTTGTGTACGGTTTTTTTGACTCATGTAGATGGATCGGCAATGGATGTACGCTGACCGGCGGTCCAAAGAGTTTATTGACGGCGTGCACTATTTTTTGAGAGTGGCCGAAGCTAACAGGCAAAGGGGTTTTATTTGTTGTCCATGCAATAAGTGTAAGAATCAGAAGGAGTATTCTGCATCCAGGACTATTCATTTCCACTTGTTTGAGTCGGGGTTTATGCCAAGCTATAATTGTTGGACATCCCACGGAGAGCAAGGTGTTGAAATGGAAGAAGATGAAGTTGAAGACGACAATATTCCGGACTTTGCTCAGTATGTTGGATTTGAAGGAAATCAAACGTGCGAGGAGGAAATAGCTGCTGATCGTAACGACGTTGCGGATGATCTTGGTCAGATGTTGCAGGACGCCAGGGAGGACTGCGAAAGTGAAAAGGAGGCCCAAAAATTGGACAAGATGTTGGAGGACCACAGAACTTCGTTGTACCCAGGTTGCGAGCAGGGGCACAAAAAGTTGGATACCACTCTGGAGTTGTTGCAATGGAAGGCAAAAAATGGGGTTAGTGACAAGGCATTTGGCGATTTATTGAAACTCGTCAAGAACATTCTTCCGGGGGGAAACAAATTGCCCGAGACAACGTACGAGGCTAAGAAGATAGTCTGCCCGTTAGGACTGGAAGTTCATAAGATTCACGCATGTCCGAACGATTGTATCCTATATCGCGGTGAGGAGTATGAGAACCTAGAAGCATGCCTTGTTTGCAAAGCACTACGATACAAGATTAGACGGGACGATCCAGGAGAAGTTGACGGGCAGCTAACAAAGAATAGAATTCCTGCTAAGGTGATGTGGTATTTCCCTATAATACCACGGCTAAGGCGTTTGTTCAGGAACAAGGGAAATGCTAGAATGTTGCGATGGCACGCTGAAGAGCGTCAACAGGACGGGATGCTGAGACACCCCGCCGATGGTTCGCAGTGGCGAAACATCGACAGAAAATTTAAAGAATTTGGAAAGGACGCACGAAACATACGGTTTGGTTTGAGTACGGATGGCATGAATCCTTTTGGAGAGATGAGCAGCGGCCATAGCACTTGGCCCGTTACGATGTGTATCTACAACCTCCCCCCCTGGCTATGCATGAAGAGGAAGTACATAATGATGCCGATTATTATTCAAGGCCCCAAGCAACCTGGTAACGACATCGACGTGTACCTAAGACCACTGGTCGAAGATCTTAAACAGTTGTGGAAGAAGGAAGGTGTCCCCGTGTGGGACGAGGACAAACAGGAGGAGTTTAACCTACGAGCGCTGCTGTTCGTAACCATCAACGATTGGCCTGCACTTAGCAACCTATCCGGACAGTCCAACAAGGGGTACAAGGCTTGCACTCACTGTATGGATGAAACAGAAAGTACATATCTTAAGCACTGTAGAAAGGTTGTATACATGGGTCATCATCGATTCCTTGCAGCAAACCACCCGGTACGGAAGAAAGGCAAGCACTTCGAACATAAGGCCGACCACCGTACGAAGCCTAAACATCGCAGCGGGAAAACAGTGTTTGCTATGGTTAAAGATCTTAAAGTAGTGTTCGGAAAGGGGCCTGGAAGCCAGCATATAAAGAGCGAAGATGGTCACGCGGCGATGTGGAAAAAGAACTCTATATTTTGGGAGTTACCATATTGGGAATTCTTGGACGTACGCCACGCAATCGACGTGATGCACCTCACTAAGAACCTTTGCGTAAACCTTCTTGGCTTCCTAGGTGTATACGGAAAGTCGAAAGATACACTGGAAGCACGTAATGATCTGAAGCATATGGAACAACGCGGCGACCTTCACCCGGAACCAAAGGAGAAAGGAAGCCATTACTTGAGTCCAGCCAGCTACACTCTTAGCAAGGCAGAGAAGGAAAGTATATTTGAATGCTTGGAGAGCATAAAGGTACCGTCTGGATACTCCACGAATATCAAGCGAATAATAAGCACGAAGGAGAAGAAGTTCACAAACCTAAAGTCTCATGACTGTCACGTGTTGATGACACAACTGCTACCAGTTGTAATAAGGGGTATCCTTCCAGACAATGTCCGGGCAACAATAACAAAGCTATGTGCATTTATGAACGCAATTTCGCAGAAGGTCATCGATCCGGATAGATTAGAAGCCCTTCAGAATGAAGTGGTGCAATGTCTCGTCAGTTTTGAGTTGATATTTCCACCTTCATTTTTCAATATAATGACGCATCTGCTTTGTCACCTTGTGAAAGAGATCCGTATTCTCGGGCCTATGTACCTACACAACATGTTTTCTTTCGAGAGGTACATGGGCGTTCTGAAGAAGTATGTTCGTAACCGTGCTCGTCCAGAGGCAAGCATCGCCAAGGGTTATGGAACAGAGGAGGTCATCGAATTTTGCGTAGAATTTATCGAAGACCTTCGCCCAATCGGGGTACCTGAATCACGCCATGAAGGGAGACTACGGGGAAAGGGAACTCTCGGAAGGAAAGCAATAATGACGGTAGACAACAATTTATTCCGTAAAGCCCATTTCACTGTTCTGCAACACTCTTCATTGGTAGTTCCTTACATCGAGGAGCACTTGGCTCTAGTTCACGCCAGGAACATCGGTAAGTCCGATGCATGGATTACACGGCATCACATTGATACTTTCCCCGCGTGGCTACGACAACATCTCATGGGTAACGAGTCGATCAACCAACAACTTGCCTTCCTGGCGAGGGGACCGTCTGGGTCGATCACGACATTCCAGGGATATGAGATCAATGGGTACACATTCTACACGAGAGGCCAAGACATGAAGAGCACGAACCAAAACAGCGCTGTTCGTGTCGATGCCATGGGACACGATGGAACAACTGCCACGTATTACGGTGCCATCGAGGACATATGGGAACTTGACTATGGTCCTCTCAAGGTTCCTCTGTTCCGGTGCCAATGGGTTAGGTTGACTGGTGGAGGCGTAATGATTGATGACAGTGGGATGACAACTGTTGACCTTAACAAGGTTGGATACTCGGACGAACCTTTTGTCCTTGCCAATGATGTAACGCAAGTCTTTTTCGTGAAGGACATGTCTAGCAAAGGAAAGAAGGGCAGAGGGCCTGATGAGCCTAAGCGTCAAGTGGTTCTCCCAGGCAAAAGAAAAATCGTCGGAGTTGAGGACAAGACTGACGAGGATTACGATCAGTTGGATGGGCAACCCCCTTTCACGGTGACGATTGACCCTAGCATCCTCCTATCAAATGAAGACACCCCTTACTCACGCAGCGATCACAAGGAGGGAACAATAGTGAGGAGAAAGTACGTGCGGTCAACCGTCACCGCCGATGTAATGCCGTAATTATTGTGTACACGATGTAAACTATTTTGGATGTATTGATTATCCATATAAATCAATTGATGTATGGCATATGTTAATTACGCACGATTATTAGAGGTTTCAACAAGTTTAAATCATGTATATGCTAGTTATATGTGATACTTACAATTTTTAAAAGTTTTAAATCACACAGGTGGAAATATCATATGTATGTTAATTAGAGTTTTTAACATTTAATTTACTAGCATTCATATGCTAATTATAATTGACTAGAGGATTTTTTAAAGTTTTAAATCACGCAAGTGGCAATTTCATATGTTAATTAGAGTTTTTAACATTTAATTTACTATCATTCATATGCAAATTATAATTGACTGGAGAGTTTTTAAAAGTATTAAATTTAATATATTTTTAAAACTATTATTCATATATTAGAGTTTTTCACAATTTAATTTACTATCGTTCATATGCTACTTATATATGACTATTCGAATTTTTAAAAGGTTTAAATCATGCATGTGGTATTTACATATGTTAATTAGAGTTTTTAGCATTTAATTTAATATAATTCCTACGCTAAGTATATATGATGATTAAAATTTTTATTAATTTTAAATCATGCAGTATGTACATACATATCTTAATTAGAGTTTTTACCAATATAATAATATCATTCATATATATGCTAAGTATATATATATATTGGAGTTTTTATTAATTATAAGTCATATATTTGCTTATTACGATTTATCCACTTAATTTATTACAGACAAAAATAATTTTTCGAAGTAATTGTCATTAATCTTTGTACTTTAAATAATGTTAAGGCATTAACTTCTATTTTATAAACACATATGTAAGCGAAAATCATATGCAGTGCTATAATCTTTAGTCCCGGTTCTTAACCCTAACCGGGTTTCAAAAGAATTTCGAAATAGCGGGAAAAGATTTTTACTCCCGGTTGTTGAGAACAACCGGGACTAAAGATATCTTTAGTCCCGGTTGTTCTCAACAACCGGGAGTAAAGATCTTTTCTTTACTCCCGGTTGTTCTCAACAACCGAGACTCAAGATTTAGTCCCGGTTGTTCTCAACAACCGGGAGTAAAGATCTTTTCTTTACTCCCGGTTGTTCTCAACAACCGAGACTAAAGATTTAGTCCCGGTTGTTCTCAACAACCGGGAGTAAAGATCCGGGGGTGTATATATTCCTGGTGCGCCCTCGTCTTCTTCACCAACACTTAGACGTTTTCGGCCGATCGATCTCTCTCGGCCTCTCTCCTTCGCCGCCACTGCCTAGGGCAAATCCCCGCGCCGACGCCGCCGTATCTCGCCGTCGTCTCGAGCTCGTCATCCTCGCCGCCGCCTCCGCCTCCTCCGCTGCCGCCGCATCTCTGGGGTGAGAGCCGCCGCCGCCAGATCTCCCTTCATCTCGATCTCTCCGATCTCGATCTCTCTCCGTCGCGCCGCCCGCCACGAGACGCCGCGCCACGACGACGACGCGCCACGCCGACGCCGCGCCTAGCCGCCGCCGGCACGCCACGCCGCCGTCTTCGCCGCCGCGCGCGCAATGCCGCCGCCGGCACGCCACGCCGCCGCCTTCGCCGGCGCGCGCGCAATGCGGCCGCCGGCATGCCACGCCGCCGCGCCAACCGCCGCCCTGATGCCGCCACACCGCCGTTAACGAACGAGAACGAGAACGATCGAACGAACGAGAGCGAGAACGAACACGTCAACGTACGTTGCCGCGAGAACGTGAACGAGAACGAGAACGATCGAACGAACGAGAGCGAGAACGAACACGTCAACGTACGTTGCCGCGAGAACGTGAATGAGAACGAGAACGATCGAACGAACGAGAGCGAGAACGAGAACGATCGAACGAAGATAAGCGAGAACGAGGGAACGAACGTGAATGAGAACAAGCGAACGAACGTGAACGAGAACGAGCGAACGAACGAGGACGAACGTTAACGTGAAATGCAATATATATATATATATATATATATATATATATATATATGTTACTTCGCATTTATCATAATACATCTTTTTATATCTTGCAGAAAAGACGTGTTGTCGGAGTCGTCCGTCAAGCCTGAGTGGAAGAGCTAGCCCTAGAAGGAATTAGAGCAGTCAAGTGACGTAATAATATAAATGATTGTTATATTTGTAATGCAATTAATTAAGATTATTAGACCTGTAATTAGACTTATCATATAAGATTGTGTAGTGTTCTAATATTATTTGAGTTTTAATATAAGATTATTTTGTTGAAAATTAGACTTAGTATGACATTATTGACTACGGAATTGGTGCGACTCCTAGCAATTGACTATTGTAGTCTTAATTAGACTTAGCATATACGCACGAAACACTTAGCATACATGACTATTTTAGTCTTAGCATGTAATATTATTTGAGTTTTAATATAAGATTACTTTATTTGTAATTAGGTTTAGTATGTAATTATTGACTACGGAAGTGGTGCGACAAGTAGCAATTGACTATTGTAGTCTTAATTAGACTTAGCATATACGCACGAAACACTTAGCATACATGACTATTTTAGTCTTAGCATGTAATATTATTTGAGTTTTAATATAAGATTACTTTATTTGTAATTAGACTTAGTATGTAATTATTGACTACGGAATTGGTGCGACAAGTAGCAATTGACTATTGTAGTCTTAATTAGACTTAGCATATACGCACGAAACACTTAGCATATACATGACTATTTTAGTCTTAGCATGTAATATTATTTGAGTTTTAATATAAGATTATTTTATTTGTAATTAGACTTAGTATATAATTATTTACTAGCTAGGGTTGTATAATATACGTCACCTAGACTTAGCTTATATCACGATTTGTAATTAGACTTAGCACGTAAGGTTGTGTAGGGTTCTAATGTACGACATTTACACTTAGCATACATGACTTAGATTGTTAAAACATAAATGTCTCGTGACTTAGCAGATGTTTCTTGTATCAACAGATGGCTGACCGCGATGAGGAACAGATATTGTATGATACAATCGCGGAGGGAAGCAGCCAGTACTAGAATGAAGAAGAGGGGAACGAGGATCCAAACCAGTACTTGAACGAGGAAGGGAACGTGGAGAGGGATGCGGAGGGGAACCAGCAAGGGCACGTGGAAAGGGATGTGGAGGGGAACCAGGAGGAGGAGGCTAGTGGTAGTCAACCCTCCATTGGACAGAAGAGGGCACGTGGGCAACGAGGTGCAGCGAAGAAGCTTGAGGGTCGGCACATCATAACGGAAGTGGAAGAAGATGGACGTCCTAGTGCCCCGGCCGAAGCCGCCAAGAACTATGTACGTCACAGCGGTTGGGTTGTGCGGGATAACGTGCCTGTCAGTACGGTGTACTGGCGAAGAACAAGGGCACGCGGAGATCATGAGAGCTTTGTCCCAGATTCGGAGAAAGAGATGCTGTGGACCACAATGCTCGAGACATTCACCCTTCCTGCGGGTACAGAGGACAAAGTGAAAAGGTGGACTCTGAAGAAAATGGCAGAACAGTTTCAGAGCTTCAAGGGAGATCTGTACCAGAAGTATATACTGAAGGGGCAGACACCGAACTTCGACACATTCCCAAAGCTAAGGGATCACTGGGATGAGTTCGTTGCATATAAGACAGGTGAACAAGGGCAGGCGATGATGGAAAGAAACAAAGAAAATGCCGCCAAGAAGAAGTACCATCACCACTTGGGTTCAGGAGGCTATAGTGTCGCGATGCCGAAGTGGGAGCAGATGGAGGCTAGCTTGATTGAGAGGGGTATCGAACCGGCAACAGCCAATTGGCCGAAACGATCGAAGTTCTGGTACTATGCTCACGGTGGAACGCTCAACCCAGCTGATGGCTCACTGGTCTTCGGCGATCAGATACGAGAGGCTGCGCGACGACTAACAGATGCAGTGGAAGCCTCCTCTCAGGGCACGTTCCGACCAGACAGAGATAGGGACGAGCTGACACTCGCCCTGCAGACTCCAGAGCATCCAGGACGAACACGAGGGAAAGGGGTGATTCCTTGGAAGATTGGTTTCAAGGAGGACATCCACACGTACAGGAGTCGGATGAGGAGCAAGAGAGATACCGAGGCGAAGATTGCAGACCTAGAGTTCCGGGTATCGAGGTACGAACTCAACATGCAAGAGGAGGTGGCAAGGAAGGTTGATGAACGCATGGCCGCACATCGGTCCCATGATCCCCAGCCGACCATTCCTCCTGCAATGGTGAGCCCGTCAGGAAACCGTA
The DNA here is from genome assembly GCF_034140825.1 of Oryza sativa Japonica Group. NCBI lineage: Eukaryota > Viridiplantae > Streptophyta > Magnoliopsida > Poales > Poaceae > Oryza > Oryza sativa. Next base: position 26,476,431 of record NC_089045.1, read on the forward strand.
GCAGCTGCGCCTCAACGGGGCAGGTAGGATCACAGAGCATGGACGCCATGCAAACACAGGACGAATCGACCTGTCCCGTTGATGACATCACTCAGCGGACACCATGTGAGCTGCATATTCCTTTCAAGAACTTATCAATAAAGGTAAGATTTAGCCATTCCGCTAGTTGCTGCTTATATATGTTGATTACTAATAAATAATCTCTCACAACATGAAGGTGGCGTCGGGCATGGCCATCCCAACGGACCCTTCAGGTACTTACCACTGCAGGCCGATTCCAACAGGATACTCGAAGGTCGAAGTTGAGTTGGTCGAAGGCGCGTACGAGGACCTCGAGCTGGATTACCCTGGAGGAGACGGTGAGACGCATCTACGAGACACATGCCATGCCATTATTCTATGGCGCAGGCGGTACATCATCCTCCCTGGGCGACAGGCGGCGTCTCGTGCACCATCTCCTCCGGCTCCGCCATCTCCTCCTCAGGATCCTGCACCGTCTCCTCCTCATGCTCCGCCAGCACCGTCTCCACCTCAGGCTCCAGCATCGACTCCTCCTCAGGATCCTGCACCGACTCCTCCTCGTGCTCCTACACCTACTCCCCCGCAAGCTCCTCTTCCGGCACCTTCAAAGTCAGGGGCCCCCCAGCTCCACCGCCTGCCCACATAAGGGCAACGAAGAAGGCGAAAGTTGACGCCGCCAAGAACAAGGACCCGGGGTACGATTGCACGCAAGAGGAGCTTGACGCTTAAGTTGCATCAGAAGTCAAGAGACAATTCGAGCCTCGAAGTCCAGAAAAGAAGATTCCTATAGACCCCAGTGTCAGGAACTTCTTCAGGGGTATGTCTGCACCTGTCAAGGAGGCCATCAAGCTATCGGACTATGAGCGAACGCTGAAGAAAGCATCTTCTGGAAATTCCAAATCAGTCCCTCAGCTTAGAGAGCAACTAAACCAGGAGATCGAGCCGTTGGTGATCGGGGAAGACATGACGATAGAAGAATTTATTATTGACACCGGTCTAACTACGGATCAATTGCTAGGAGTTGAACCAATAGAAAAGGCGGAATTGAAATACATGTACGAACTCGGTAAACCGCTTGTCAAGCCCGAGCTGGTGCAGTCCCTACCCACAAAAATGTACAAGTTCCATCAGCTGTACATGGAGATGAGCGCCACCGGTAGAGAGATGATCGGAGCGAGGATCAGGGACCCAGACTTCTTGCAAGGAGATGATATTCTCTGGATCAATTTCAAGGGAATCTACGAAGTATACCAGCTGGATGCCCTCGACGTCTCTATTATGAGTTGCTGGATTTTGTAAGTATATCGTTTAGTTATAATTCTTAATTACTACGTCTCCTTTAATTAATTAGGTCCTTGTATATAAGTAGACTATATAAAATAAAATACTCCCTTTTATCGTTGTAGAATGGTGATTCAAAGGGCCCGACAGCGGAGGGTTTTCGATACTGGATTCATCGACTCTCGGAGAGTAAACGTCGCAATGCTCGACCAATATCCGCAGGAAACAGAGGACAATCTCGTCCATCTCCTGAAGGCGCAGCATTACAAGACGTTCATACTGTTGCTGTACAACACAGAGTTAGTATAATTTTACTGTCTTCCTACTTACCAAATTTCATTCCCGTACGAACTTGCTAAGTGTTTCATATGTAATGCATCCCACGCACATTGCAGATTCCACTGGGTGCTTTTACTCTTCGACCTGTCGGCCTGCACCGTCAACGTATATGACTCAATGGATAAAAAAGAGTCTACGTTTTACAAGGTTTTCGAACTTATAGATAGGTACTGGCATAAGTTCCTCTGTTAATTAAGAAATTCTTATTATGTTAATTATTTCTATTACGAATCATATCTTTAAACTCCATGTAGGGCTTGGTATCGGTTCCGTCATTTCGTCCACGGCAACTGGAGTGAAAGACTTAGGCGGAGGTTCAAATTTCCTGTGAGTACACATGCTCTACATTTACATTTCTCCGATTCAAATTAATACATACAAGTGTATATTAATTAGATCTCACGCCGTTAATTTGTCATTTATTTGTAGTGCGCAAAGCAAAAGCAGGGAACTAACTTGTGCGGCTACTACGTGTGTGAGTATTGCCACTGCCTTGCAGACCAAATCATCACCACAAGAGAGCTCGATGTACGTACAAATAAATTCAAATTTTCATTACATAACGATTTCTTGTTTAATTACTAATCAATTTCATACATTCATATAGTTTATTCGCATGAGGGATAACCTGATCACACACAAGGAATTTATCGCGGCGGTTCAAGAACAACTCATGGGATTCATCAACGAAGAAATCCTTGATCCCAAGGGTGAATTCTACTACGACAGAAACACAATTCACCGGTCCTTAGCTTCTGAGCTAGCAGCGACTACTACTACGTCGAAATCGTAGCTAGCTAGGACATATAATGGATTGTAATTAATACATGACTACATATGTTTCTATATGCATGTGTACACATTTTCTATAATGTAAATATATTTTGGTCATATATATATCTATATACATATGCATTTGCATAACATATATATGTATAAATACATATATATTATGCATGTACATATGTACTGAACCATATATACATATAATATAATATAATATAATATATATATATATATATATATATATATATGTATGCATATATATGTATTGAAATATATATATGCATGGTTTATATATATATATATATATATATATATATATATATATATATATATATATATATATATATATATATAAACCATGCAGCAACAGGGCCATGCAAAAAAAAAAAAGGTCAGCTCGATCTTTAGTCCCGGTTATTTCACCCGGGACTAAAGATAGCGATCTTTAGTCCCGGATTGGTACTCCCGGTTTGGAAACCGGGACTAAAGGGGGGTTACAAACCGGGACTACAAAGGGTTTCTCCACCAGTGCTCCCAATCCAAATTTTACTTTGGTTTTTGCTCTTGTTTGGATGAATCTTAATGTCAACTCATCACTCATGCATATAAGGATTTTCGGTCATCCTCCTGGCCTTTGATATATATCCATGGGAACTACTGGAGAAAGGCTCTGTAGTCTCGGTTGGGAACCACCTAACTACGAATCTGGGACTAAAGATAGACATTTATTCTCAAATCACAATAACATTCTCATCCTCAAATCACAAATTGAATGAACAAATTATTCTCAACAAACAATCATCACATATCATCTCAACAAACAATCGTTCACAGATTAACAAGGAAAAAAGATAAAAAAAAAGGAAATACGCATGCGCGCCGCCCCCCCCTCCTGGGCGCGCGCAGCCCTGACGGCCGCCGCCTACCGTCGCCACGCGCCTCCCCAGCCCGACCACCACCGACCACTTCTGGCAGCCGCTGCCGCATCTTCCACGGCCAATCCCGCCTGCTCCGGCGCACACAGGCTGCCACCGCCGTGCGCCAGTCTCTCACTCCTTGATCTAAGGCAGAAGAAGATAGGATAAGAATGCCGTAAAGGATAAGAGAGAGAGGGGAGATGAGAGGATAAGAACGGTCTGCTGAGAGAGAGGGGAGATGATGAGTTTGGAGGATAAGCCCTAGGGATTATATATTGTATATGGATTTTTAGTTCCAGTTGATAATACCAACCCGGACTAAAGATCGATGTTTAGTTCCGATTGATAATACTAACCGGGACTAAAGATCCCAGGCCCCCTGAGAAAATCTGACGGTAAATGAACCGGGACTAAATATGATCCTTAGTCTCGGTTGGTAACACTAACAGGGACTAAAGATCATCTTGGAACGATAGAGTTTTAAACCGGGACAAAAAAATTATCTTTAGTCCCGGTTTCTATTCAAACCTAGACTATTGTGGTTTTTGGTCGACCGGGGAAATATGGTTTCTCCAGTAGTGTCAGTTGCAGATCCATATACATACATGTACCATGGGAGGGCAAAACTGAATAGATTTGTGTTTTTTAGTCCATAGCAAATGTGTAGTTCTATTTGCACATATCCCCATATATAAATCAGTTTGTACTACTTCCTCCATCCCAGAAAAACACAACCTAGGCAAGGATGTGACATCTCTTATTACAATGAATCTGGACAACCCTTTATCCAGATTCGTTATACTAGAAAATGTCACATCCCTTTCTAGGTTTATTTTTTTTTTTGGAACGGAGGGAGTATGTCATAAATGTTGAGCTTCCTCTGAAAGGACTCTTAATTTCGAATTGTAACAAGTATTCCTTTGAAATTGTGAGCTAACAAATTTGTTTTATCCCTCGCACATGAAGTTGGTTTGAACATGAGATTTGGTGGTGACATACTAATACCTATACCTGTTTAGCGATTTTTGCATGTATTTAGAACTTGAAAAATGTCCAAATACCCCCCTAAACTTTATATGGTAGTCCGTCTAGCATCCTGAACTTTAAAACCGGATATCCAACACCCTAAACTTTACCATACCATCCATATTACCCCATAAGATGGTTTTGGATGATAGTTTTGCATATTTTGGAAGCTTAAACAAATAATTTTTTCTAACTAATATAACATATTTGGATATCATCAGTTATAAGTTATCAATTTATTTTTATACAGTAGTGTCATACTATTATTATGTTGTAAGTGAGAGCTAATAAGGAGTAAACAGAAAGATTTAAGTCAAAATTTTAATATATATGTCCAAAGCATATGACATGTGATCAAACTCATCCAACTTATATAAACGGTATTATAAAGTTTAGGGGGTTGAATGTCCTATTTTAAAGTTTAGAGTGCTTTACGGACTTCCATCCAAAGTTTAGAGGGTAATTTGGACTTTTTCCTTAGAACTTATATGTCAGGTTTTCACTTATTCGATGGTTTTCATCATCTATTCCCCGCTTTAACACATGCATGGCTCATATTTTTCTCCCGCACACGTAGAATTATTTCAAATTTATATTTGAAATTAACGTATTTGCATATAATGTCTATTTTGTTATTGTTGATATATTATGTACGAAAGAAATAAAATGCATCCATGCATGTATCGAAAAGATCAGCATTTGTCACTTGTGACAAGCGTGTACTTTGTGCTAGTACAGATCGAGTATCATTATTGGACTTATATCTAAAATTAATGCATATTATCATGACATTCACTTTGTGCTTGTTGATACATTATACACGCATGAAAAGAAACTAGCGATTAATGTACAAACGTTGAAGAAAATATCAAAATATGGTGTTTACAGTAAAACTGTGATCTTCAGTCCTCACAATAATATAAAAATTCATCACCCATAAATCTGCCAGTAGACCCACATAGAAATGTGCTACGATCTTGGGATGCCACCACACCCCGCTGGGCCATCAGATTTCCACCGTAGCTGCTTAAGTGAGTACATTTCTCACCACTGGTGGCAATTGAATATCTAGGAACATATGAGGTCTACAGCGGTTGCTGGTAGGCTGGAATGCCACACTTTTGTGGTACAATTGCACTTTTGAGGATGCATATATGTTTTTTTTTTTGAAAAGCTTAGACGTCAAGAGCATTGCTGGATATATTGGAAGGGAATGATTGGTTTAAGTACAAGAACAAGGCAGATCTCTGGTGAGAGCCTTGAAACATCTAGGACCACCTAAAAAGGAAGCCAGACAAGAACAAATTACAAAAGGTCTATATTTTCCTTTATCAAGAAAGCTACTTGGGTCGCTGATTGCGATCTTTGCTGGAAAATCCATCGGTTTCGCTCCAGCCAAACATGCCACCAAGTGGTTAACAGGGTTCCTATGATTTTCTTCTTTTCACTTTTAGGCCCAATATGTTCCATCTCCACTAAAAATAGAATCCCAAAAATTAGTTAGTAACCACGTATGATTGGATGGGCCCATGGTTGGTACCGATTTTTTTTTTAAGAAGCGCGTGGATCAGATCAGATCAGATCACTCCCCTGCTGTGCTGCCATTTCTAAATGCCGCGAGCTCCTGCCACTGTCACATAAACCCACCGGCCACGGTGGTATTGACGAATGATTTCACATCTAATGTGGAGAAATAGAAGGCCCAGTTGATCCTCTACACGGCCGTGTCATGAATCTGTAGGTTAATATCGTAGGCAACATGTTAGGATGCTCTTGTTTCGATCCGTCGCACCCGATGAAGGGCAGTTGGTGCTATGGATGGAGGGAAGGCGGCACGGGAGACGGGCAGATGGCGGGGATGGAGGATTGGTGCTGATCCCATGGAAAACCATAACCGAAACCGACGAAGTTAATACGGCAGCTTGGGTGCAGCGTTGTGCTCTAGTTAGCACGAGAAAGAAGACTGCGCGAGAAGGGGTAAAAGGAAGTGGGCAAAAAAAAAAAGGCCCAAATCCTAAATGGGATTGGCCTTGATTTTAGGTGTAGGTAAATTTTGGGACCATGATTGAAAGTCTATTGGAGGCCTAATGTTAACCAAAGTCTCAAAATTTAGTCTTCAGTAACATATTTGGGCCTTTCTTGGAGATGCTCTAAAGTTCCTCTAAAATCATTCTAAAGATATGCTCTAAAGTTCCTCTAAAATCATTCTAAAGATATACTCCCTCCGTCCCTAAATATTTGACGCCATTGATTACATAGGACCACATAAGAGCTGCAAGTAGTCAATGTGTCATCTTTTGCTGAGCTGGCAGCTTGCATAACAATAGGTCATTTCGATGTAGACGTTCTGGTTAAGAATATCATCTTATTGAATCCTATTTACAAGATGGCAGTCGGGCTAAATAAGAAAATAAGAAAAAAAAATCAACGATCAAGAAAGAGAAGACTCTAAATATATTACGTTTAGCTGTCAACTGAGGCTGAGCCACTGCGTCGATAGATTCACTCCAAAACTGCTCGTTAGCCACTGCAGTCTGCAGCATACAGCAGCCGCCGTGGAAGCTGAACAAGAGTTATCGCGGCACACTAGTATTCTGCTATGCTACTGCCTACTGGCTTCTATGCAGCCACGATCACAGGATGTAGCTTTAGACAGACCCTTCGTTAGTTGCTTTTGTGAGTATGTGACTACTCGAGCTTAAACATCAGGGTAGCAGATCATTGAAGAGATCTAGCAAGATGCCTATCCATTTCTAGTCGTCCCAATACTTCACATGCCTATGTTTTTTTTTTTTTTGGATCAACATGGAGAACTGGTCAGAGACAAGTTCCAATATGGGGGATATGTCTTATAGGTAACTTTCTCATCTGAATTACTGAAATTAGCGAGCATGGTTGTTTTTATAGATGAATGGACTGCTTCTATACATTTATAGTAGATGAAACTATTTATTGTTTCACATACCCCTCCGACTTATTAAAATTTTGACCGGTAAATACACAAGTGATTAATTAGTCGTTAACTTTCTGCCAACTTGGAATGATGGAATGGTTTGCACCTCTCTTTTCTCTGGTCTTGCTTTTGGATAGGCAGATATCTCTACTATTAAAAAAATTAAAGATGTTATTGCCGGTACTTTGGTACGTCATTTGTGTATGAGTCGGTTTTCAAATTCGTTAACTTTTGGAAATACATATCCGTATTTGAGACGTTTATTAAGTCCGTTTACATTTGGAAATACAGAAGAAGAGCCGTATAAGAAATCCCTTTAAAAAACTCGAATGCTAACTTAAGATGATCGGACTCTAACTGCAGCTCATGACTTTAAGCGAATTCTCATGGTGAATTTCACCTTAATTAAACCGTATAATAATAATAAGATTAAAATAGCCTTCACCCGTCGCAACGCACATGCATTTTTTCTAGTCTATATATATGTCTAATCCTTTTAGGAATGGAAAAGAGATTGAACTAAAATCCAAACCAATCCAAGGTGATCCTTTGAATCATAAATACAGATTTTTAACCCTTGAAGATGAAGTGTAGATTTATGGCCAGTAACCAGTCAACGACATTATTGCTTCATTCTATCTCTGACAACATGGTAACTGTTCAAACAGGAGTTAATTAATGATTTGTTAATTTACAGAAAATTAACTCAGTCACAACGTGAAACCATGACAATTGGAAAACACAAATTTAGTATATAGCATGTGTACAATAGGGCAAATTCAAATTAAATGACATTTCTCAACTCAATGATATTGGCAATTCTACTGAAGAGATGTGTTTCCCAATAATTCAGATAGCTTCCTCTTGAGGGAGCACCAATGCTAGTGTGCTTGATGTAGGTGGTTAACTGATAGCCTCATCATTGCTGATTCGAGGAATAAGTAAAATAACATATTTGCAAATGAAAAATAGTCTATGAATAAAACTTTTATATACGTGTTCTTAACGATCTAAAAACAAACGCTGAAAAATAAACCACAATAAAAAAAAATCCCAAAATCAACTCTAAATTTATGATTGAAAATTTAAATTTTGGCTAATAAGTATAGGCATAAGCAAAAACATGAGGCCGTTTGTCAGTCTTGTTCACAAAAGGGTGTGATCACTAGCAAAGGCACATGCTCCGTCATCGTCATACGGTCCATTTTGCTGATAAAAATGGAAGACATGATTTCCACTGATTTGATCTACAGAAATAGAAAGTAGTACAAATATTTGTTGCCATTAAGCAGAACTTCTCCCACTGTTCAAATCTGAGATCAGCAAGAGGGGCAGAGGAGCAGGGGAATGTGTCCTCTGGTCTACCCAAGAACAGAGCAGGAGCCAGCGTGAGATTTCCCCTGCACCAGAAAGACCAATAGAAAAAAAAAATTCAGCAAAACAACCAAACAAACTTCACAGTCATGTCGCCAATTATTTCTTGGGAGGAATCGTGTGATACTCGGATAGAGCTTTTCCTACTTTCATAGTGTTAATATTTACACTGGAAACTAGAACCAAGTTGATTCTCCAATGATCCAATTAACGAGAGTTCTAGGGTAAGTTGTGTACAGATCGAGCAGCTGAACTCAGATGGCAAAATAGACGCACCGAATTACTAGCTAGGTGTGTGCTTCCTGATTCTAATTGGTGATTGCTCTTTCGGCACAAAAAATGGGATGGCAACCTGATTGGGTATCTAGGCTGTATGATCATACTAGGCTTTCAAGAAACTAACTTGACTAAGACTAATGAATTCGTATATATTCAAAGTTTTCTGCTTTTTCTGTCATCACCATTGTTTATTGCATAAAGTTTCCGTGTGCCTCTGAATAAGTACAGTGGCATACCTTAATTTAGCTAGAATAGTTCACAGTACACAAAATTATTGATATTATATTCGTGTGCCGTTCCATAGAAAATCACTCCTATGCAATTGTTGCATGGGCCATCAAAATTTTGTGATCAATGCCTTTGGAATAGACTGCATAACAGCATGGGAGAACCTTAACAGCTGCATTGCCCCCATGTTAAAATTGTAGTGTGTACAAGTGTAACTACAAAATCGTAATCATAGTTTATTTGGATTCATAAAGAGAATCTTCACTACAACAACTGGAAAGATGAGTACCAGCACAATTTTACTAGTTTCAGGAGGTGAACTTCAGTAGTATCCATCCATTTCCTCAGTTGATCAGTGCATAATATTTTTCTTTGATGGAAATGATATCATAGTAAACATCATCCATTGTCGGTCGATCTTTTGGTGATGTCTCTGTGCACATTAGCCCAAGCTTGGCCATTTGTATGGCGCATGTTAGTATTTCAGGCACAACATGATTTGGGTCTTCACCTTCACAATATTCGGTGATAGTAGGATCTAAAATGTCACTGATTTGATCCGGAAATGCCGACTCCACAAAGTTGTGAAGGTCCATTCCATCTTGAAAGATTTCATCAGTTGGTTGCTTTCCTGTTATCATTTCTAGAACAATAATTCCGTAACTGTATACATCACCCTCAGCTGAGACCTTGCATCCCAAGCCATACTCTACAATCAATATTGTGCAAGTTAATAATATTCATTAGTCAGTCAAAATATGATACAATTTTGCATCACTTCCTTGGTAGAGCTAGTGGAAACAATAGATAAAATACAAATAACAATGAAGCAAGTGCTCACCTGGTGCAATGTATCCGATTGATCCTCTTAATCCAGTAGTGCTTGATGAATTATTGAGGCTTATAAAGTTGTTGTGCAGAAACTTTGCAAGTCCAAAATCACTAATACAAGCAACCATTTCGTCATCCAAAAGAACATTGCTTGGTTTCAGATCGCAGTGAACCAAAGGAGGAGTGCATCGGTTATGAAGATAATCCAATGCAGTGGCAATGTCTCCAGCTACTCTTACCCTTGAAGCCAAACTAAACAGTTTTGGGGGGCTTTGACTGCATGGTTTTGGATGGATCCAGCTTTCGAGGTTACCATTCGCTCTATACTCAAGAATTAGTGCTTTAAACTCGTTTCCTGATGGATCAAAGGTTGAACATAAGCCAATTACTCTTACAAGATTCCGATGGCGAATGCTTTTCAGTGCCTCACATTCAGCAGAAAAACTATTGGGTGCTCCATTTTGGTCAAGTCTAAATACTTTAATTGCAACATCGCGTGCACCGAACTTCAATTGACCTTTATATACCAATCCAAATGTTCCTGAACCAACAAGACTTGTTGAAGAGAAACCATATGTTGCTTTGTACAGATCACTGTATGATATTTTATCCAAACGCCTGAACGAATGGTTAATGCCGATTCTCTCCGGTCCAGATCTCTTCTTCAGAAACATGATGGCAACACATGCCAAGGTAATCATAACAATTGTACTAACTGGAACTACCACAGTAAGAATATAGGATGTCTTCCGTTTGGCTGACAGTTCCTTGCAAAGTGGTAACTGTAACATTGGTGAACTTGCACATAACATTTTATTTCCTTGGATGAACACATCGCTAGAATTTGCAAACACGCCTCCTTTGGGAACAGGTCCCTCAAGGTTATTGAAAGATAGATTGAGAGAGCGTAAAGATCCAAAAGACTCAAAATATTTTGGGATTTCACCAGACAAGTTGTTTTGGGAAAAATCAATCTCAATTATGCCTCTTAAGTTAATTAGAGATTCCGGGATGCCTCCTTGTAGAAAATTTGCCTCCAAGCGAACTGATTCCAAAACAAGGCACTCACCAAGATTGGAGGGGATCTCACCAGATAATTGGTTGTTGGAGATATTAAGAGAATTAAGATTAATCAATCTACCAATCTCCAGTGGTATGTGCCCAGTGAGTTGATTATAGGATATGTCCAGACCTTTAGAAAGTGTAGAAATCGAAAAGAGATCTAACGGAATGCTTCCATTGAGGTTATTTCTTGAAATGTTTAGCTCAACCAAATTTGTGCATCTTGCTAAACTTGAAGGTATTTGCCCAGTTAATTCATTTTCCTGAAGATAAAGTTCAATGAGCTGCTCTAGTGTGCCTATTGATCGAGGAATTTCTCCAGAAAGCTTGTTGTGAGATAAGCTTAGGATCAGCAAGTTTGGAAGATTTGCAATTGTGCTGGGAATTTGTCCGGAGAGCATATTATTACCCATCAGAATGGCAGTGAGACCAGTGAGGTTTTCTATTTCTGAAGGTATGCTGCCAGTCAACTGGTTCTGTACTAGATTCAATATCTGTAGTCCTTTTGATAGGTTGCCAATAGAAGTGGGAAGTACTCCTTGTAGATTATTTCCACCCAACCACAAATTTTGCAGTTGGGTGCAGTTTGTTAGTGAAGACATGAAAGTCCAATCTCCAGACTCAAGCTTATTGTCACCTAGATCTAAGTCAGTCAACATGGACAAGGATCCCAATGAAGGAATAATACCAGTGAAGGAGTTGCGTCCAAAATAAATCTCTGTAAGATTCAAAGCATTGGCTAATGTAGCAGGAATTGGTCCTTCAAACTGGTTCCCATGTAGTATGAAACTAGTGAGTCTTGGAAGGGTATAGCCAATGTTGGTGGGAATTCTCCCAACAAATCGGTTGTCACCAAAATTAAGATAGGTAAGATTTGAGATTTTAAATATTCCTGGTGAAATAATTCCTGATAAGTTATTATAACTTAGATCTAGTAATTGCAAATTAGAGAGTTTTCCTAGGCTCTCTGGAATGGTCCCTTCTAAGTTGTTTCCAGAAAGCATCAACTTAGACAGGGAGAGAATGTTATCAATTGAGTTGGGAATCTCGCCAGAGATGTAATTATTAGTTAAGCAAAGGTATCGCAGAACCAAAGATGTTTTTGAGAATGGAGGAATAGTCCCGGATAGACCATTCTGTGAGAGATCTATGTAAGTTATGGTAGAGCTGTTGAAGAGAGAAGGGGGTATTTCCCCAACAAGGCTATTATTTTGGAGATTCACCCATACAAGTGTTTTGCTACTTCCCAAAAGTGGAGGAATGGTGCCAGTGAGCTCATTGTTAGGAATGAATAGTGCAGAAAGGTTGGGAAGCAAACCAATCTCCGAAGGTATGCTTCCATGAATATGGTTATTGCTAAGAATAATTTGCTGAAGAAATGAACAATGAGCAAGACTTGGAGGAATCTTACCTTCAATGGAGTTGCTATACAGATTGATGGTTTCGAGGCGAGAACATGACGATAAAGTCTCTGGTATTTCACCACTAAGTGCATTCACGCTGAGATTTAGATACCTGAGGTGTGTTAAACGGCCGATCTCAGGTGAAATGTGGCCATTGAGTTGGTTACCAGGCATGTGAATTCTGGAGATGAAACTGAGGTTAGCAACACAAGGAAATATTTGGCCGGTGATGTTTTCTGACTCGAGGTCTAATCCATCTACTCGAGCTGGAAGCCCTGTGCTGCATGTAACCCCATGCCAATCACACATCGAAACACTGGAATCATTTCTCCATGAGCCTAAAGCTCCAGAGGGGTCATGGAGCTGGGACTTGAGGCAGAGGAGAGCCTGCCTATCAGCATTGGATTCGTTGTGAAACTGAGCTGACAAGCAGAAGGGAAGGCGCAAGTTCAGGAAAAGAATGAAGGCTAGCACTAGCATCGGTGTGATGGGTTTATTGAGAGCTAAGCGAAACATTTCTTTTGATGGAATTGATGCTTGAAGACTGAACCATAACGGAAGGGTTAGCATCTATATATAGGACACCACGTATGTGTTTAGTTCACGGCAAAATTAGAAGTTTGGTTGAAATTGAAACGATGTGATGGAAAAGTTGGAAGTTTATGTGTGTAGAAAAGTTTTGATCTGATGAAAAAGTTGAAAGTTTGAAGAAAAAGCTTGCAACTAAACAAGGCCGTTTGCATTTGAAGTGAACGTTTTACAGTTCCACCATTGTTGGGAACTTCTTTTGCAACTAGAACCTTAGCAAATCTATTTCAAAATGTAGACGTAATTAAATTGTTAGAACCTGGACCTGTGAGATTAATTTGATGACGTATGTGAACACTGGCGCATGATATGGTGCCAGTGCAGACAATAGCATATAGGACGATCTTTCGTGGAATATACTCTGAGTCCCAAAATGAATGAATTTCTATGGTTTAAAATTTATCCGAATAAAACTTATCCACCTACTCCTTCATCTTATCCGATTACAAACATCCCCGTTTCTTAACCATTTTATTATCTGATGCTTTAATTTCATAATTTTTTCTTACGATTACACTACAGGCGCACAGGCGCACACACATTACTACGCATGCAAGATTATACTCACACCCCCCTCCCCGTAAATACTGCCCTAGTCTTTTGAGCCTAATTAGTCTATGATTAGCCATAAGTGTTACAGTAACCCACATGTGCTAGTGGCGGATTAATTAGGCTTAATAAATTTGTCTCGCGGTTTCCAAGCGGGTTATGAAATTAGTTTTTTCATTCGTGTCCGAAAACCTCTACCGACATCCGGTCAAACGTATGATATGACAGCCAAAAATTTTCTTTTCGCGAACTAAACACACTCTAAAAAAGTGGATGGAGGTCTATCTGATAAAAAATAATGTTCTGAAAGGCTAAATTTCATTCGGTCAAAGAAGACGGCTAGTATACCATTGGAAACCATCGCTTGACCTTGTTGGAGTCTTGAGACTTTGAAGTTATACCGGTCGTCCTGACGTCCATGTCGTGGATTCAATTGTCCAAGCTGATAGTGTAGCTATCAAAGTATCAATGCTTTCTTCTTTTTCCCTTGTACGTATTGATGCCGTTGATTTTTTTAAATATGTTTGACTGTTTGTCTTATTCAAAAAATTTAAGTAATTATTAATTCTTTTCTTATCATTTGATTCATTGTTAAATATATTTTTATGTACACATATAATTTTACATATTTCACAAAAGTTTTTAAGTAAGACGAACGATCAAACATATTTTAAAAAGTCAATAGCGTCAAACATTTAGAACATTTAGGAAGGAGGGAGTAGTATGCAGCTGTCACTGCTTGCATATTTTCCTATACGTTAGTACTATGTTTGACTGTTTTTTCATTTCCACACGGGGCACTCGTAATCAGGCCCATCTGGAGTCCCGTGTACGGCCGTAAAAGTTCGAGCCAAAAATCATGTGTTTCAATTTAAATCATTAGGTTCAAATTAAGATATCTTTATTTTTGTTACTTAGGCTGTATATTTAGATATAGAGGTGCAAAATTTTGGCATGTCACATCAGATATATGGACACATATTTGAAGTATTAAATGTACTCTAATAACAAAACAAATCCTATCTTTCTATAAAGTTAAGGCCCACTAAATCCTAAAGCTCAACATGCAAAAATGCCAAATCATCCACTAACAATTATTACATTTCAAACCTCATGCAAGCATGCTAATTTATTAAGTTATAAAGATTTAAAATGCAAACATCTTAATTAAATTCTCATTCCACATAATTCATATAATATTTCAATATATCTCTCCATCATTTTTTATAATATCCTATATGCCTATATAGTGCATCCTCACTTAAATTTTAGAGCTTTAAAAATCCAAGCATGTTAAATCATCATTCCACATAATTCTAAAAATATCTCTCCATCATTTTGTATAATATATATATACCTATACAATTCATCCTCACTTAGTTAATGCTATTTCTCTCTTCTCTCATTATGCCATATCACCTCAATTGTTTCTATCCCTCCAATGATTAATCTATGATCAGAATTATCTTCCTCATTTTCTTCTCTCGTAAATCCACATCATTATACTTTTACATTTAGATCATCATTCTATATACTATTTAAATTATGATAAACCACATCAACTTATTGAAGTTTCTGTCGTCTAGCTATCTTACACATTATTTCTATTTATTATTAACATACCAAACTCCCGCAGCAAAGCGTGTGGTTTCATCTAGTTACAGAATCCGCCTGTAAACCAAGAGAAGAATTTATTAAGCCTAATTAATCTATCATTAGCAAATGTTTACTGTAGCACCACATTGTCAAATCATGGCGTAATTAGGCTTAAAAGATTTAAAAGATTCGTCTCGTAATTAACACGCAAACTGTGTAATTTGTTATTTTTTCGTCTATATTTAATACTCCATGGATGTGTCGAGACATTCGATGTGATAGGGTGTAAAATTTTGCCAGGTGTAACACCCTGAAAATTTGACCACAAAAAATCTAAACTCTAAAAATACGGATTTTTCAAAAACTTTTTAAATTAATTGCATCATGCCGATCTTATTCGCCTATTTTATTTGGATTTGATCTTGAAGTTTATTAATTGTGAGTAAAGAATAGTTAATTAGGAATAAACCTTAAAAAAAACAAATTGGTAAAATAAATATAAATTAAAATAAAGATTAGTTGTGGATAGGAATAAATAAAATATTATCGCGACCATATTTGGATCAATTAAATTTAAATACGATGGAATAAGAATTAACCCTAATTAAAAATTCAAATAAATTATATAAAAATAAATATGAGTAATATTAATCTAGGGAGAATTCATTAGTTGAGATAACACAAATATTGAGTAAAATGCATATATGCAAAAATTAGGAATTGTGGAATCAAATTTATATGGGAAATACCCTAAAATCGGGATAAATAGGAAAAGTCACTATTCATTGCCCCCTAGGTGTTCGACCGCGTTCCCTAGCCCTAGCCCCTCCTCTGCCGCGTTGCCCTCGCGCCCCGCGCACCGTGCGCCGCTCCACCTCCCCTCTACCATCGCCGTCGCCATCACCGCGCGTGCCGCCGTCGCCTCGCCTCCCGCCCGTCGCCATCGCCGCCTGCCGCCGCGCCGACGTCGCCGAGCCGCCCCGAGCCCACGCCGACATCGCCACCCCCATGCCGTGAGTGCTGTCGTCCCGTTGCCGCGTCGCCTCGAGCCCCGCGCAGCCGTCC
Source organism: Oryza sativa Japonica Group (assembly GCF_034140825.1). Lineage (NCBI taxonomy): Eukaryota > Viridiplantae > Streptophyta > Magnoliopsida > Poales > Poaceae > Oryza > Oryza sativa. The sequence continues at coordinate 26,492,729 of NC_089045.1, forward strand.
CTTCGCCGCGTCGCCGCCCGTCGCCGTCAAGCCCGCGCCGCGCCGCGCCGCGCCGTCATATCGTCGCTGTCATGCCATGCCGTCGTGTCGCCGCCCATCGCATCCCGCCCCGAGCCGCGCGCCACCGCTGTCACCGTCGCCATCGATGTCCCGTCGCCGCGCGCGTCCCATCGCCGCTGCCGCGCCGCGCGCCATCTCGTCGCCTCGCGCCGCCGTCGTTTCACCCTTCCCCCTCCTTCCCCTCTCTTTCTTCCCCTCTCCCCTATAAAAACCCCGGCCCAATCCCCCTTCTCCACCCCACTCCATTCCCTCCTCCTCTCCCTCTTCCCCTTCTCCACGTGCCGCCGTCGTTGCGCCGCCCGCCGCCACCTTCGAAGCCGCCGCGCCGTCGCCCCGGAGCCGCCGCGCCATGCGTCGCCGCCTTGCGCCGCCGTCGCCGTCGTCGCCGCCGGTGAGCCGTCTCCCCCCTCCACCTCGCGCCCACCGCCGTCGCCGCCCGGGGAAGCAAAGAGCCGAGAGAGAGAGAGAGAGATAGAAAGAAGCCGGGAGGGAGGAGAGAAAAAGAAAAGAGAGGAAAGGAGGAAGTAGCCGGGAGAGAAGAAAGAAAAGAAAGGAGAAAGAAAAAGAGAAAAAGAAAAGAAAAAGAAAGGGAGAAAAAGAAAAAAGGAAATAAATAGGAAATTAGAGGGAGATTAGGGAAGTTTAGAAAATTTAAAATAATTGGAATTTAATTATAGATTAATTATAGTCGTAGAATTGCAAAATTTAATATAAATTATGGATTATTCTTGGCAATTTCTATAAGAAATCGATTCACGGTAATAATTTAGATGTAGTTAATAACTAAACAAATAGATGAATTCTTATGGATTATTATAGATTATTTATGGGTAATCCCTATAAGTAATCGATTCACGGTAGAAATTCGGATTTAACTACTAGGGATTTTACCCGTGTATTATATTTAATCATTTAGTCATAGACTAAATTAAATCGTATAATATTTCTAGGATTCCGTCCAATATTTAGCTCGCGATAGAAATTTCTAACCTATTATATGGATATAATGCTCGGGTAGATTAAATTAAAAACTTATGATAACAAAATATTTATACCCGCAAAATAGTTTGAATCGAAATTGGGTTTGCCTTAGTTCGCGAATAATAAAGTTAATATAAAGAAATCGACTTTCGCATTCGACTTTCATTTGGATTCATTTGGATTTTTATTTGAATTCTAACCGAATTCAAATCAATTTTCGCACGTAACTATAGAGCCCGAGGGAGTTGCGGATCCAAGCGAAGGTCAAGACCCGCAAGACATTGAGCAAGGCAAGTCAGCACTATTCCTTGATCATGTTGATCCCAATTGTGAAATTGTTTTGTTTACAAATAAAATTGCATGCAATGATGAACATCCTACTTGTGATTATGCCATGCCTTGATTATTGTTTGCCCCTTATTCCTTCGTAACCATGTTTACGTATGAGTCCCTAGTCAACTATAACAAATGCTTAGAAATGCTATTCTAGAATCATGCATACTCATATTTGTCAAATGCTATATGCTTGGGCAATTATCTTTGGGAAGGTAATTGAGATGTGGCATGTGGAGACATGAGCGCCACATTGCCATGATATTGAGGACATGATTTGTGAAAGGAGAAATAAACTAAATAACTGTTTTCGATTGGGCAGACGGAGGATTTGGGTGGTATCTGGAAAAGGCTAGTACCGTCCCCGGTCAATTAAGGACCGAGTCATGAAGTTAAGCATGAAACGACCCTCGTACAACCGCACTTCTCGTATGGGTATAGACCTAGTGGAGTAGATAGCCGAGCGGAGGCAGTATCCCTGCATAGATGGTTCAGCCCTGAGTGAGGCAGGTGCGCTATGGTGGGACAGCCGTTGAGGTAGGGCCGAGAGGCGTGCCCTACATCGGTGTCGCCATTGGTAGGACTGCCATGAGTGTGTGAGAGAGGGAACTTAACTTGAGCCATAATTTAATATGTATGTGAGACTTCTCTTTCCCGGGAGCGCCAGAACTCCTCTCACTGCTAGAAACATGGACGCCTAGAGTGCATGAGGATTTAAGTTCATGGAGCGGGTACTGCCAATGCGAGGTTATCTAAAGGCTTTGCCGTGGCGCATCTCATGTGTTGGGACGAGGCTCATGTGTTGGGCAGTCGCGGAGTGCGGGTAAAGTGTACATCCATTGCAGTGTGAGTAAACCAAATCTATTCGAATAGCCGTGCTCGCGGTTATTGAGCACCGGGACATGTATTACACTTGGCTAGACTCTAAATTCTTTAACTTGTGTGGGATGGGATATTGCATGATGATTTTTATGCCGATGGAGCCACTTCCTGAGAGGCAGGAATATGGACGTCCTCAGAAAACCATAACGACTCAATGGCGGGAAGCTATCCTTGGGATCACAATGGATGGTGGACAGAACCGTCATTGTTTAATATGAATACTGGTATTAAAACTTGATCAGTCTATGCTAGGTCTTAGGCTTGTGAAAAGAATTACAAAACTTGCTTTGCGCAAAAGAACCATAGCCATCCTTTGAATTCCTCTGTCATGTGCATCATTGCTGTGGTGGCTTGCTGAGTACGGTTAGTACTCACCCTTGCAAATATAATCAGAAGCGGGAGATGAAGCTTCGGAGGATCCCTATGCCTACTACCAGGAGGGAGATGAAGACGATAGCGCTCAGTAGGTCTTAGTTACGGTCGTTGGCTGTGGCAATGGCGTGCCGCTGCCTTAACTCCGCTGCCTTACCTACTTCTGTTTTTGGAATGTATTCCGGACCACTCGGTCCGATGATTTAAGACTGTGCCTGTGGGCTTATGATGTAATTCGTACTAGACTCTCGTGTATGTGCACTTGATATTTCAGCTATGAGTTCGTGTGTACCAGACTACTTGATCCAGGGAAATGGTACTGATTACACGATTGATTCCTGTTATAAAAACGGGGGTCCACACCAGGGGATCTGAACAGGGCCTTAAAGTCCTATTTTTCTGCTTCATTGAATCTACGGTGCATGCTAGCTAGCCACCAACGCACAAAGAATTCAGTTTCGTGTACGCGCAAAAGAATTGCACGTCAGTATATTAGAAGAAAAATAGAGTTTTAGTTATACAACGCAAAAGACCAGACAGGCCCTTGCCTGGTACAGGGTAGAGTCCTCTACGAAGGGGAAAGCGGAAAAAGAGCTAAGGAAAACCACTGCTCCTATAAAAAAAGGGAGATGGGTAGAAACTACCCTACGTTCCCAATAGGTCCCCAAATGAAGCGGTAACCACTGAAGGATGTACTCCAACATCGCTGAGACCGGTAAGAGGGAGGAGTCGAAAACCCTGGCATTCCACTCTTTCCACAGCTGCTAGGAAACCAGGAGGACTAGAGAGTCAAGGCTCGTACAAAGATGTGCTGGCATGGGAGCCCTGGCCGACGGCCACCAGAACTGAAGAGAGCAGCCCTGGGAGGGGGCAAACTCATGCCATCCGGGGGAAGACAGGACAAGGAGCTAGACTTATCGTGCGAAAACAAGAGCGAACTATCGGCACCTAGTTTATCAACACGTGATGCATCAGACTCCTGAGCCTCACATGGGGGCAACCTTAATTTCCAGTACCAGCCCCACTCGCCTCAGATACAGTATCGGCCAGGAGGATCACCACAGCCCCAGTATTTGCCTCAATACAACTAGCTGGATCAAATACAACAGCACATCCAGGCGGCGCCTCAGTAGAAGCCTTGGGCAGATATGATAGCCGATGTGATGAGGGAGCAATTCGGGCTCAAGCCCAAGGATAGTGGGAGCCTGTATCGGCATCCATACCCAGAATATTTTGAGAGAGTATCATTACTGAACCGATACAAGGTCCCGGAATACTCGAAATTTTTGGGATAGGACAATGTGATAACATACGAACATGTCAGCCGATTCTTAGCCCAATGCGGGGAAGCATCAGCTACCGATGCTTTAAGGGTCATTGTTTCCTCTGTCTCTGTCAGGATCAGCCTTCACATGGTTCTCATCATTACCATACAATTCTGTACAAAGTTGGGCCAACTTGGAGAAATAGTTCCATAAATACTTTTATAGCGGAATTCACGAGATGAAGTTGTCCGATTTAACGTTGATCAAACATAAGCATGACAAATCGGTTCAAGATTATATCCAGATGTTCAGAGATATGAGGAATAGATGCTTTAGTTTGGCCTTGACAGATTCCCAGCTTGCTGATCTCGCTTTCCAGGGCCTACTAGCACCAATCAAGGAGAAATTCTCGACCCAAGAATTCGAGAGTCTAGCTCATCTAGTTCAGAAGGTGACGGCACACGAGCAAAGGTTTCTTGAAGCTAGAAAAGCATATAAAAAGGGGAACAACATTTTTTGACCGGGAAACAGTGGGCGAAGCCCCCACGATTGATTTTCATTTATAAAAGCAGAAACTGTACAAGAAGAGGATGAAAAACATTAGTACATATGTCTCTGAAACAAAAGACGATTAAGACCCTGAGGTAGCAATGGCTGAGTGGGCAAGAAACAAAAGAGTAGTCACGTGCCAATATGTCAAGGACTCCGGAAAGGAGGAAAAATTTGATTTTGACATCACCAAAGCCGATAGGATCTTCGATTTATTTCTTCGGGAGAAGCAAATCCACCTCCCTGCTGGTCATGTAATTCCATCGGCTACCGAGCTAGGGAAGAGAAAGTACTGCAAGTGGCATAACTCGGGGTCTCAGAGCACTAATTAGTGCAAGGTCTTCAGGCAGCAGATCCAATCCATGATTGAGCATGGAAGAATCAAGTTCGACGACCAAAAGAAATCCATGGAAATCGATGGCAATCCTTTCCCTGTCAACATGGTCAACACTGGCGAAGGGATAGCCGATAGAAGAAGCTACCGTCCCAATGCTGCTACGATCATCAACATGTATCAGAGGAAGCTTGAGAGATAGAAAGAGGAGAGTTATGGAGACAGCAACAACTTCGACCCTCATTGGGACTGCGAATTATTTAGATTCTGCTGGAACGGAGGGATGAGGCTACCCTCGAAGGAAGATTGCCCGGGGTGCAGTGATGCCGACGAGAACCATGTCAGCAGTTCAAGCCGATTTCACCCCGGGAAAGAAAATCGGTCGATGCAGAGGAAGTTGCCTGTTCATCAGAGATTGGGACCGGTCTATCAAAATTCTGTACAAGGGGAAGATGGGGAGGATGAAGCTAGGAATCAACAGTGGTGTCCCTCTGGTATTTTCACCAAAACTCAGAAAACAAGGGTTCAAAGGATGAGGAGTAGGGAACGGTTCCAAGAGGTTTATGAGGAAATTGACCATCGGCTGAAGAGGACCAAGCAAGAATGGCGCATAAAGAGTAAAATCGTTCCAGCCGATGAGGTCGACGCCGACAAGGCAAAACAGGTAAGTAAAGGAAAGACCATCGAATCTTCATCGGTTAACATGGTGTTCGTGTTACCAGCAGAGTATTGCGCCAAGCCAGCGGATGCAGAAATACTAGAGGAATCCCTAGCAAGATTGATCCTATCACCCGAGCAGGCCGTTTTTGAGAAACCGGAAGGAACTGAGCATCGGCACCTGAAGTTGTTATACGTTAAAGGCTTTGTAAACGGTGAGCCGATGTCCAAAATGTTAGTCGATGGTGGGGCCGCAGTAAACTTGATGCGATACGCCACATTCAGAAAGTTAGGAAAAAGCGCAGAGAATCTCATCAAAACTAACATGGTTCTCAAAGATTTCGGTGGCAACCTGTGGACCCCCGTTTTTATAACAGGAATCAATCATATAAACAGTACCATTTCCCTGGATCAAGTAGTCTGGTACACACGAGTTCATAGCTGAAATACCAAATACACATACACGAGAGTCTAGTGTAAATTATTACAACATAAGCCCGCAGGCGTAGTCTTAAGTCATCGGACCGAGCGGTCTGGAATACATCCCAAAAGCAGAAATAGATAAGACAGCGGAATTAAGGCAGCGGCACGCCATTGCCACAGGCAACGACCGTAACTAAGACCTACTGAGCGCCATCGTCTTCATCACCCTCCTGGTAATAGGCATAGGGATCCTCCGAAGCTTCATCTCTAGCCTCTGATTAAGTTTATATTTGCAAGGGTGAGTACCAACCGTACTCAGCAAGCCACCACATCAACAATGCACATGATAGGGGTATTTCAAAGGATGGCTATGGTTCTTTTGCGCAAAGCAAGTTTTGTAATTATTTTCACAAGCCTAAGACCTAGCATTGACTGATCAAATTTTAGTACCAGTGTTTATATTTAAACAACGACGGTTCTGTCCACCATCCATTGTGATCCCAAGGATAGCTTCTCGCCATTGAGTCGTCATGGTTTTCTGAGGACGTCCACCTTCCCCCTTCTCAGGAAGTGGCTCCAACAGCATAAAAATTCATCATGCAATAACCCATCCCACACAAGTTAAGAATTTAGAGTCTAGCCAAGTGTAATACATGTCCCGATGCTCAATAACCGCGAGCACGGCTATTCGAATAGATTTGGTTTACTCACACTGTAGTGGATGTATACTTTACCCACACTCCGTGACTGCCCAACACATGAGCCTTGTCTCAACACATAAGACGCGTCACGGCAAAGCTTTTCGATAACCTCGCATTGGCAGTACCCGCTCCATGAACTTTTCATCCTCATGCACTCTAGGCGTACACAGTTTCTAGCAGTGAGAGGAGTTCTGGCGCACCCGGGAAGGGAAGATTCACACACATGTATTAAGTTATAATTATGTTCAACTCATCACATGGCACTCCTATCAATGGCGACACCACTGTAGAGCCCCTGCCTTACACATCGAGAAACCACTATGCATGGATACTGCCTCCGCTCAGCTATTTACTCCGCTAGGTCTATCCCCATTCGAGAAGTGTGGTTGTACGGGGTCGTTTCATGCTTATCTTCATGGCTCGGTCCTTAATTGACCGGGGACGGTACTAGTCTTTCCCGGATACCACCCAAATCCACCGTCCACCCCGGTCTAAAACAAGTGTTTAATTTCTTTCCTAATTTCACAAATCATGTCATCATTATCATGGCAATGTGGCGCTCATGTCTCCACATGCCGCATCTCAATTACCTTTCCAAAGGTAATTGCCCAAGCATATAACATTTGATAAATATTAGTATGCAAGATTCTAGAGTAGCATTTCTAAGCAAGTGTCATAATTGACTAGGGACTCAGACGTAATCATGTTTACAAAGATTTAAAGGTGAACAATAATCAAGGCATGGCATAATCACAAGTAGGATGTTCATCATTGCATGCAATCTTATTTGTAAACAAAAAAATTTCGCAATTGGGATCAACGTGATCAAAGATTAGTGATGACTTGCCTTGCTCAAAGTCTTGCGGGTCTTGACCTTCGCTTGGATCCGCAACTCCCTCGGTCTCTATAATTACGTGCGAAGAACAATTTGAATTCAATTAGAATTCAAATAAAATCCAAATAATTCACACAAAAGTCGAACGCGAATCAATCTTTCTAAATTGATTACAAAGTTCGCGGAACCGCTCATTTCAAATTGTTGGGTCATTTTAACCTAAGTCATTTTGTGATTTGAAATTACGTCCTAAGACTTCATCTAATTATTGAGTTCTTAATTACATCTGAATTACTACCGCGAATTGATTTCTTATAGAGATTACTAAAAATAATCTATAATAATCTATAAGAATTCATCTAACTGTTTAGTTCTTAAATACATATATGATTATAGTATTACTTTACAAATACTAGATTTTAGTTAATCCTATAATTAAATTCTAATATTTTAAATATCCTAAACCTCTCCCTAATTTCCTATTTATTTTTCCTTTTCTTTCTCTCCCCTTTCTTTTTCTTTCTTTTCTCTCCCCTGTCGGCTTCTCCTTTCCTCTCCCTCTCTTCCTCGGCTCTCGGCCTAACCGGGCGGCGGCGGCCACCGGACGCGAAAAAAAGAAATGGGGGGGGGGGGGCTTACCGGTGGCGGCGGCGCAAGGCGGCGGCGACGGCGCAAAGCGGCGACGCACGGCGCAGCACGCGGCACAGCACGGCGGCGGCGAGGCGGCGGCGCGGCGGCACGAAGGCGGCGACGCGTGGAAAAGGAGGGGGAAAACGGAGGGAATGGGTGTGGGGTGGAGAAGGGGAGCCGGGGTCTTTTTATAGGGCGCGGGGGACTGGGCGGCTGGCCCTTATGGCGACGCGGCGCGCGGCGCGGGGCTCGAGACACGATGGCGACGGGCGAGGCGGCGACGCGACGTTGGCGCGAGGTGGCAGTGGCGACGCGACGGCGACGGGACGACGGCGCTGCAACGGGACGGGCGACGACGCGGCAGCGGCGGCGCACGGTGCGAGGCGATGCCGATGGGTGACGACGCAGCAGCGGCGGCGCGCGGCGTGAGGCGATGGGACGGCGCGGCAGCAGCGACACGACGGGCGCGCGGCGCGGCGACGGGACGGTCGTGCGGCGACGGGACGGGCGCGCGGCGCGGCGACGTTGGCGAGGCGCGGTAGCGGCGACGCGACGGCGGAACGGGGCTCGAGGCAGCGGCGGCACGTGCGGCGCGGCAGCGGGACGGCGGCAGCGACGGCGACAGCGCGCGGCGCGGCAGACGGCAGCGGCACGGGGCGCAAGGCGGCAGCGGCGCGGGGCTTGGGGCGATGTGACAGCGAGCGGCGCGGCGCGAGGCACGAGGTGACGCGACAGCAACGGCGACAGCGACGCGACGGCGACGGCGCGCGGCAGCGGCGGCGACGGCGCTTGGCAGTGGCGGCGTCGGCGCATGGCAGTGGCGGGTTAGGGCAAGAGAACGCGATCGAACACTTATGGTGCAATGAACAGTGAATTTTCCTATTTAACCCCATTTTAGCCCATTTATTATTTAAATTTGATTCTATAATTCCTAAATTTTGCATAAATGAAGTATACTGAACATTTGTGTTATTCCAACCAATGGATTCATTCTAGATTAATTTATTCCATCTTTTATTTATTTCTATCCCCTCACAATCCTTATTTCAAATTAGAATTTAATTATTCCTTTAACCAATCTAATTTCAGGGTTCATTCCTAATTAACTATTCTTTATTCGTGATCTATGAACTCCGAAATCAAAATCCAATAAAAATAGTCGAACAAAATCAGCATGATTCAATTTATTTAAAAAGTTTTTGAAGGCCCATATTTTTAGAGTCTTGATTTTTGTCGGTCAAATTTTCAGGATGTTACACAACCCTTCAGAGGCCAAGTGCGTTTCAAACGTCGAGCTAACCATCGGCAACAAGACAATCCCGACTACCTTTTTTGTCATCGATGGGAAGGGTTCATACGGTCTGTTGAGAAGGGATTGGATCCATGCAAATTGTTGCATCCCTTCGACCATGCCCCAGAGTTTGATCCAATGGCAAGGTGACTAGATAGAGATCATGCTAGCCGACAGCCAATTGGAAATGAAGAGCCCCAATTATTGCTTTGAGGGCATCGTGGAGGGTTCAAATTTCTACACCAAGGATACTGTAGATGTTCTAGATGGCAAATTAGGGCAAGGATTCATGTTGGCCAATGATCTGGAAGAAGTAGACATTGGACCAGGGGATAGGCCTAGGCTGACATTCATCAGCAAAAAATTAACTCCCACATTCAGAACCAAGCTTATTGAGCTTTTGAAGGAATTCAAAGATTGTTTCGCTTGGGAGTACTCTGAAATGCCCGAACTTACCGATCAATTGTTGAACACCAGCTCCCTATTAAACCAGGATATCGGCCATTCAAGCAGCCACCAAGAAGATGCAAGGCCAATATGTATAATGATATTAAGGCTGAATCACTCGATTATATGATGCCGGTTTTATTAGACCATGCCGATATGCTGAATGGGTTTCCAACATAGTTCCAGTAAGAAAGAAAAACGACAAACTTAGGGTCTGCATCGATTTCCAAGATTTGAACAAGGCTACCCCTAAAGATGAATACCCTATGCCGAACGCCGATCAATTAGTGGATGCTGCTTCAGGACATAAGATCATAAACTTCATGGATGGTAATGCTGGATACAATCAGATTTTTATGGCCGAAGAAGATGTTCACAAGACAACTTTTAGGTGCCCTGGCGGTATGGGCTTGTATGAATGGGTCACAAAGAGCCGTGAATGGAAAGTATGTGAAAAAATATTACCCAAGTATTTGGCTCAATTCGTGATCGACTAAGCTATGCCGATGCATTATATCCGATGTGTTACCATCGCCTTTAGATGGCCAATAACTGTTTTACACTACTAGAAAAACAATTTTTCATGGCGTTGGTCTATGATTTTCGCTGGCGGAAAAATGCCAAAACCGCCAGCAAAATTGTAACGAGGGGGTAAGGGGTAACGATCGCCAGTGAAAATAGATCTTCGCTGGCGGCCGCGTTATACCTGCCGCCAGCGAAGATATGTCTATTTTCTCTGGCGGTCACTTAGGTGCACTACCAGCAAAGATGGATAATTTTCGCTGGCGGTTGTGTTATACAGACAAGTAGGGAAAATACAATTATTTTTTCTAGCGGCCCACTTAAGCCACCGCCAGCGAAAATAGATTTTCGCTGGCGGTATAAGGACCGCTTGCATAGATGAACCACCATCTATTAATATGGACCACGCGGCCCACCACCACCACCACCACCAGTCCACCACCTACCCGCCCCCTCTCTCCAGCTCCCCTCCCTCTCTTCTCTCCCTCGCGTCTCTCATCCCTCTCTTCTCCACCGCTGTCGGCTGCTCTCCTCTACTCTCTCCTCCTCCCACCCCACAGTCGGGGGCAGCGTTTTCGGCGTGGCGACGACGACGCGAGGCAGGCGTGTGGCGGCGACGGTAGGCGTGCGGGCAACGACGGCGTCTTGGGTGTGGGCGCGGCGGCGCTCGGGAGCGGGCGGCGGCTCGCGGGGAGGCCGGATCTGCCGCCGCCGGCCGCGAGGTGGCCAGATCCGCCGCCGCCGGGCCACAGGGAGGCCGGATCCGCCTCCGTCGACCGTGCTCCTGCGGATGATGTGTAAATCATTTTGATTTTTTTCCTTTTCTTTTTCCATGTTGTTCCAGATGATGTGTAAATCATGTTTGATCTGTGCTGATGATGATTTTGTATTTCGTGTTTGAATTTGGAAATGAGCAGCGAATCTAGATGTGAATTTGAAATTTGAAATTAATTAATGAATTAATGGGCGGCTACATGGGTATTTTCGCTGGCGGCTGGGTAGCTGCATGCGGGTTTTTTTTTTGTTCCCCAAATCCATTTTCGCTGGCAGCCAAATTAACACAGCCGCCAGCGAAAATAGATTTTCGCTGGCGGCCGTCTTAAGCCAACGCCAGCAAAAATGGTTTTTTGCTGGCGGTCAATAACCACTAGCGAAGATCTTGATTTTCACTGGCCTTCGCTTTTTAGCGGCTGCAAATCCCGCCAGCAAAAATCCAAAATGGCCGCCACGAAAAATGGTTTTCGTAGTACTGTTATCGCCCTTAGACCAACATAATCCTTTCTTTTTATATAATTGGTACCCACTAAAAATCATTGATTGCTATAAAGCTCAAAATCTGTGAGGCCACGTCATCATCTAATACCAGCCGTCCGATCAATTAGGATGAGCACTATAGACCATTTGATCTTTCCTGTTCTCCTCGCCCTGGCCCAATCATATGATTCAGCCGAGCCCAACCAAAGTCTCGCTAAGCAGTTGGCCCAGGTGTTGATACTCTATTTCTACGTGCTGTGCAGGGCAACGTTTCAGCTTCGTGAAAACGGCAAGGGCATCTATTACGGCTGTAATGGCCAGTTAGATCTCAGTATCTCACACTAATTTACCCTGAAGGTTTCCTTTTCTCTCGCCTCATTACACATCCTTAAATTAAGTCACCGTATCATCGTCAAGTAGATCTTGCCAAATCGAACCATCCGCCTAAGCCTACGTCTAATCTCATTCCCAGTGTATGTTTTTCATACCTGTTCTTCGACCATATGACTTCATCCAATTTTCCGGCTTCCTTTCTTTCAATCATTTTAAGGTTCCGTTAACACTACAATGATTCGTTCTTTGTTGTTCCATATGTTAATGATGCAAACATCGTGGCCCATATGTGTAAGTCCGAATACTTATGGGTGCAGCAGGGATCGACTGTTCTGGCATTTCCGTATGAGGGTTGTCTCTAGCCAATGGAGTCCGCTCGCTTTACTCATGTCGAGAAGGGGATGGGAAGCGAGGAGGCTGAAAAAAGAAGAATAAGTTTGACATTACGTGATCGATAACGGGAGAAAGATTGAGTTGCAAATTACTGATGGGGGCGGTACTGGTGGCTTCTTCTTCTTGGAGGCCAATTTCTTCCTCTTCAAATGTAGAAAGCATGTATAAGTTGAAGGTATAACCATAGTAAGAAGGAGGAAGCAGTAAAAAGCAATACTGGTTGGCGTTTCGGGGGGCTTGAAGTGTTTTGTGGGCTTGGTGGATTGGCTGGAGATGTTGGCCCCGCCACTCTCATTTCGCTTACATCAGCAGCAGCATCGTCGATGGCCTCATCCATTTCCTCGTTCTCCAGGCACTCCTCCACGTCCGGGTCTATGGTCGGAAAATCTTCGACAGCGGCTGCCTTCTATTTCTTTGTAGTTTTTTCTTTGGGGGGAGATTTGGCATCCGACGGCTTGGCCCTTTTTCTCCTACCAGTTTCAATAGGTTCACGAGGTAGACCATGGAGCAATGAAGATTTCCTCGGAGCATTATAACCGATGATGGAGTGAGCGAGCCCCCCACCGTTCGGAATAATCCCCGCAGCATAATTTATGGGTTCCCCGCTTTGGCCAATGTGGGGAGGTAAGGAGTCTGTGGCCTGCAAAACAAAAGAAGAGATTGAAGAGTCAGTAAATAAGTATTGGCATCGGTTCAGCAAAATAGTTTGCGATAGAGGAAAAACGCTTACTTGCGGGATCTGATCCGGGAACATAGTGGTCATATACATCGAAGCCGATTGGTGGAAGAGGTGCTTTTTCCACTCGACCCGCCAGCGGTCAAAGGTTGCCTCCTGATCAGGGCCAGCTCGATATTATCAATGCTGCCCAATGGCGGCCCTGGAATATTCAGAAGTCTATCCATCATGAGAGCCGATATAATTACCCTCTAGATTGGATCTTGTCCACAAAGAACAAGCCGATAGGTAGCTGACCCAGTCCAAGTTGTCTTGCAGCACTCATAGGATGGTAGGATTCATACAAAATCTGGATGTTGCGACCTTGATGAATGCCGGCGGGGAGGATGCAGGGAGAAATAGCTGTTGACAAAACCATCCTAGACTGCTCAAACCTCACGTGATTGATTTCCTCAAATCTGAAATCGGCTGGGAGTTCGAAGTCTTGGGAATGCTCGTAGGCAAACCAGATCCTGGAGTTCTTTGGAAATCCATCATAGAAGTTATTAAACCAATCAAAGAGTAGTTCAACCGATAGATCTGACCCAAGATAAGCAAAGGCCACTTCCCCAAAAGACGTGCATCGGTGAGTTTTAACCAGGTTCCCTTCATCATCTTCAGTAGGCTCGAGGGTTGGGAAGCTCATCATGGTTAGGGCCGATCTTCCAGACACTTTAATCGTGTGAAGGTTGAGCCATGTCTGCAAAAGCCACCAAGGGTCACCAGTGCCGATGACAGAGTCCACGGCAATCCTGGCCGATGCTGAGCCCAAAGATTGATACAGGGCTCCCAAGAGATGTTTGCCCAAGGGAAACTGCCTTTTCTCTGCAAGGGCTTCGGCCAGATGCTACTAGTTGGAGGTAGGGCCACAGCTTGGGCCACATAACAGGAACTTTTCGGCCAGAAAGCTTAACTTTTCCTTCAGGGTAACCAGACCAGTCCCCGTGTTTGTAGTGATAAAACTAGTCCAACCACCTATACTCTTGGTCTTATAGGAAAATTGGCCTTTAGAGTTCAGACTAACTGAGTTGGCTGCCGACGTGACATCCAAGCCAGTGATCATGACTATATCTAAAAGAGTTGGCGTCATCGGCCCCTAACCAAATAAGAAAGCATTGAGGGTGTCGGACCAGAAATAAGTTGCAGCCGATAGCATGGATTCATCTCTCTTCATATCGGCTAAAGTAAGAAGCAGACATTGAGAAATCCCTAGTTCGTCCCAATGGGCTTGCTTGTGTGTCGATAGTCTCTTATACAAGTCTGGCCATGTCTTGACATTGGCAGCTGGCCAGGACTTGAAAGTGTTGGTCCAATGGATTAGGCTAGGGTTGGTTTGTCTAAAGGGGATTCGGTTGGTTTTGGCATTGAGGAACTGAGTCGGGTCTGAGTTGCCGGTTGGGCCCAGAAAGAACTGGTTTTGGTGGCACGGATTGGGGATTGCAACCTAATGGGAAAGATGCTACAGTAGAAAAAAAAAGGGGGAATAAGGAGTCAAGATTGCTATGAAAGAATCACGCAAAGGAAAAGAAAGAACCAGGAGCAGTTTTAGCCGATAAGCAGTTACCTCAGGAAACTCAGCCGCCGAAACACTTGAGGGATTGACGGCCATCACCGGAATACCAAGCGCCGTCGAAAGGAACGCCTATGTAGTCGCCGAGAAAACTGACGGAAGGAGTAGGGTGCTCCGTTGACTGAAGGCAAAAGAAGCGGAAGGGACACCGTGGAATTTTTTCGAGAAGGTGGTTCTATTTAAAGGAGGACGCGGCACCAGCCGAAACAGAAAAGAAACTCTAGATACAAACTGAAACGGAATCTAACAAATCTACAACATCCCTAACATCGGGGACTTGGGGGCATTTGTTAACGACCAAATTTGGTGAGGCCATGGGCTGGATCCAAAGCCAGAATCGAAGCTGATGTGGATGAATTCTGTCTAAGAAAAGCAGAGTGCGTGTCGGCTATGAGCAGCATAGGCTGCCGTATATATATCAGCTGGTGCCAAATCCAACGGAGATAAGTCGATGCAGGCAGCCTCGGAAAGACAATCCCACATCTATCATCAGGGTTAGTCAAAGTACTTGATAGGCATTGCCACGCGAGGATTGAAGTCCAGAAAAAGGCAATTGTATCTATTAATTAGGATATTTTCAGTTTCCTTACGGATATGTTTGCTAAGAGTCCGCCTAAGGGACTTGTTCGTATTTTAAATTGTAATATTGATAGAGTCGTGTCCAGCAAGGACATGTTTGTACTTTGGGTATAAATATGACCCGACACCTTGTAAACAAGGGACGACGGTTCAAAAATACATTGGCGCATCACCACCCTTTTCTATTTTCATTATTTTGACGAGTTTTTACTTTCGAGTTGGGCTGCATCGAGTTCGATCTCCGACGAAGAGGTAAAGCTTGTTATGGCGGTTTGCATTCTCGGGATTAGTGCTTACATCTCTATGACACACTAATCCTGTCTATGTAAATCATCGAGTTATCATATATGCTGTATAATCTAGATCGATCCCGTCATCTAACTCCATCGGCTAGCCTCTATCATCGAAAACGGCCGATAGATATAGATATCGATATTGAGCTAGATTACATAGTGTATCTACCATCTTGAATGAGTCTTCATCGATTTGTTTAAATCTCATGTTTCTTTTCACGCTTAATGCTGCATTGGTTAGGTTCGATATTTTAAGTGATGTCTTGAACCGTTTTCTCTAGCTTTTTCAATGAATTCTAATAGAGATAGCATCGGGGTTTCAGCCGATCTTACCTGGTTTAGTTGTCTTGTGCCTTATATGGTTCTCGATCTTCTAAATCTGCCCTTTATATTAAGATCTTGTTTATTTGAAGCATATCTTGCTCTTTATCAGTCTTCCAGTCCATCTTACTTGCTATATTGATCTGCGTTTTATATATTTTATTTATCCTGGTATCTTAGTATAAGGTTGTATCGGAGTACTAGCCGATACACATTGGGTTTGCTCTATTGGCTATGCTGTAAGAATTCACAATCTCTACTTTGAGACACATTTAGATATTAAGTAATTTATACTATCTCAGCACATCATCTGATCTATCCCAATCACTTGGTTTAAATGTATTTCATTGGATAGACTGTGTATTGCTGACATCTACAGCCGATCGAGTATATCTAATAATCTCTACGCTTTATCTTCCCTCACTGATCTAATGCAAGTTATGTCAGCTTGGCTTTGAACGATATGTCATCGGCAATCCAGCCGATCGTTGGTTGCAGGATCAAACCAACTGGCACGCTCAAAATCTGAAGGCAATCTCTTTGGACCTACACTAGAGTTAAGTAGATCTCTCAGGCCAGTGCGTGTTTTTCGCGTCAAAAAGCCCATAATGGAGACCTTTTTCTCTATCAAGTCGCCGGCTCCTCGAACCGTCTTAGAGAAAAAGGCTCCTCCAGCTGCCGCGTCCAGGTGGTCCCAGACGTGGGAGTGAGTCCATTGTAAAAATTTTGCAAAATCAGCCAGTCGTCCATCCCAAGATGAGGATAGGCGACCATATATTCCTGAAGTCGTTCCCACGCCCCATTAATGGACTCATCCCTCGTCTGCTGAAAACTTAGGATTCTCCCACGAAGGGCGTTGGTTTTGCCCATCGGGAAGAACTTTGACAGGAATGCCGTTGAGCATTTGTACCAGATGTTGATCGTGACACGGTTGGCATAAAACCACTGTTTCTCTTTTCCAAGGAGGGAAAACAGAAACAATCGTAGCCTGACGGCGTCAGGACTGATGCCCTTCACTATGTATGTGCTGCAGATCTCCAGGAACTGTTGTAGATGTGCATTGGCATCCTTATTAGGCTTAGCGCAGAACGGGCTAGCATGCGCCATCGTAATGAGGCTGGACTTCAGATCGAAATCCATGTCTCCCATGTTGATTTGCGGCCCAGTGGCCACGTTGTTAGCGAAGGGAGCAGGGAATTCACGTAGGGTCTTGTCAGCCATAGTCTTGAATGTTGGTGGCGCTGGTATGGCTGGTTTTTGTGTCGGAAGAGTTTTCTGCGGAGCAACGACTTGCGGCTTGATGCTCCGAAAGAAAACTTCTGGATTCTCCTTTAAATTTTTTGGCAAGTTGAAACTAGTCATGCACTACCCTGTTTCCACAATAAAAGTGAAAACAACTAAGGTTAGCCAGCAAAGGACAGTGATTCTACAAGTGGTAAATATAAAATATTAGTAACGGTAATCTCGTTTATGAATCTTCCCCAGCAACGATGCCAGAAATGCTTGTTGGTATGTCTTAATGACATTACTAGAAACATAATTCCCAACAGTGACGCAGAAATACTTCTGGTATATTATGGTTATAGAGTTTATCCGCAAGCGTACGGATATACCATTGTAGGATTTCACACGAGAGTATTCGATGGGTAGTTTATTTGTTTAATCCCATGGGAAGATTATAATAGAGAGAACCGTACTAATAATTTATATATTACTTGTATCAACCAAAGTCTAAGCAGGGGTTAATATAATTCATCTGGTCGAGTGACACTAAGCAGAAGCATTCATACTCTTACTCATGATAATCTAAGCTAAGTGGAAAGAATATAGAAAGATCATATTCCTATACTTCTAGGATGCATACTGTTATAAAAGCTAGTCGATATAGCGGAATGACGACTAACCTTCCTGATCGCTTCAGTCATAGATCACTCAAGACACGCCAGATGACGACACAGGAACACACGATATTTGTTAACGAGGTTCAGCCGAAGCCTACATCCCCGGGGCTCTGATTATGGGCGCTCCTCCCCAACCAATATAGCTCCTAGCCGCTACGAGTCCATGGCCTCGCCGCCATCCTCTCCCTGCGTGTCTACGCTACATTGTAGTCGCCATGGTTACATTGTGGTGCCCCCCCTCTCTATTTAAGAGAGATGTCGTGTTACAGAGTCCGACTCTAACTCTACCTCCTAACACCTATTACAACTTCAAGTCCAACTGTAATCAAATAGAACTAGTATATTCGACACCTATTCTAACCAAATCCAAGGCCAGAAATGAACTTGTGAGAGTGCGCAGCCCGGCCCACCAACCGTGGGCCACCTAAGTCACATTGGGTCTGCTCAACCACAGGCCCAACCGGAGCCACAACTTTAGGTCATAGGCCTACACAACCCAAAAGACTAGTTTGATGGGTGAGGATCGACCCCACCTTTTAAGTCGTGCTTCCCCATCATCAATTACCGATGTGGGACTAAACCCAACAATCTCCCCCGTCACAACATCAGGCCCAACAATCTCCCTGTCACATCACCCATGTGACCCGAAGACTTCTTACCTGGGCCTCGGGCCTAACAATCTCTCCCGTCACAACAACCCATGTGACCCCGAAGACTCGTTACCGGCCTCCCCACCATGTGACCCATAGAAATTGTTCCGTGTTCTAAACCTTGGGCTTTAATACCACTTGTGAGAGTACGCAGCCCGGCCCACCAACCGTGGGCCACTCAGGTCACATTGGGCCTGCTCCACCACAGGCACAACTAGAGCCACAACTTTAGTTCCTGAGCCTACACAACCTAAAAGACCAGTCTGATGGGTGAGGACCGCCCCCACCTTTTAAGTCGTGCTCCCCCATCATCAATTAGCAATGTGGGACAAAACCCAACAATATACATATTATACATATATCCTAGTTATATCATTACTTAGCTAATACCCTCTTTCCGATGCCCTCCTGGTGCTTCTAGAAGCAACCCTTAATTGCCGAGTTTCTTACGACAATCCATCATGACCATACAACCGAGGCTAAATACGGAGGAGTACCCTCCCCTGGAAATTAACTTAGGACTATATACACGCGCGGAGGAATACCCGTACTGAGCTGTCACCATTAGCGGCCCACCTCGTTTCTGCAGCATATAACCCCAAATAATGATCTCCAATAATCTAAACACCATGCTTAAATTACCAGATATTACTCTAATATCACCGTCATGACATAGAGTCGTCGTAGATACGATCATTATACCCACACCATTGCATCTCCTGGATAAGCTAGCATCATAATGAATATAACTTGAACATATAGTAAAGTTGGTATTTATATACTCGGAAAGTAATACAATACCAAAGTAGTATAAAGAAGAATATTCTAATAAAAGTGCAAGTCTTACAAAAGAAGGAAAAGCGACTAGAGCCATACCTGAATTCTTCCAAAGACTCCGAGGACTGAAGATTCTATTCTAATTCTATTCCACTATACTCTAGAAACTATACTAAACTTGAGAGATGAAATGAACTTCTTGCTTGAGGTGTGTGGAGAAAGTGAGAAGGTGAAGTCCTTTTATAGCCTCCCAATGACGGTTGTGACAGTTGGAATGGTCAAAAATGCCCTCCAATTGTCATTGGGATGCAATCGTGGACATCCACGCAAAACCCTGCATCCAACGGTGGAGATGGTGGTTCGGCCGAACCCCCTGGTTTGGACGAACCATGGGCTGGTGCAATCCAGCCTATTTTTGGCTGGCAGCCTCCTGGAGTTCTTCTCTTTGCAGACAAGTGAATTTTCACCCAATTGATCATGTCATTTCTGAGTTCTTGGCCCATTCATTGATAAGTCTGATTCTCGACATCGTCCGATTGATTGATCACCTGTTTTGATGTCGATTCTCCTCCATTTTATGGTCATTCTCTGCAAGAGGTTAGTAATCCTAGTGCTAGTGGAATATTTATTATTTAAACATAAATATGCATTGCAAGCGTAACTAGTTCTCCTTTATTTTGGTAGTATTGACGGTCGAAACTGATCGCTAATGACCGCCAACAGTGTTACCAACTAGGTGTAAAGATCTGTATGATCTTTAGTCCCGGTTGGTAACACCAACCGGTGCTAAGATCTCAGGGGGGCCTGACAGCCCCTGACAACATGTGAACCGGGACTAAACATTACATAGTCCCGTTGCGCCTATAAACCGGGATTAAAAACCGCTTTTAGTCTCGGTTTTTAGTGGATTTTGGCTAACCGAGCAAAGATGTTTCTCCAGTAGTGAATTCATATTTGTTTGAAGCACATATACCTACACATTGTGATAACAGAGTCGAATACAAAATATAAACGATGGAGATCGGATAGAATCGTACAGATAAGAACAAAATACTCGTTTTTTTTTTCTCGTTATCAAAGTATCTAGCTGTGTACTCTCTCTATCTCTCTCTCTCTTCTTATATGCACCCTATAAGGGTCAATGCAATACCCAACACTAGATTATTTGGATTTGTCCCATATTTAATTATTCCACAATACTAAAAGAGATATCGGTAACAACTCGATTGGAAATTCATGCACAGGAAAACGACTTGGTTGAAAACTGATTGTTTGAATTATTGAGTCCAATGATCCACACGGACAGGATAAGTCGTCGGTCTTCAGGATAAGTCGTCGGTCTTCAGGGGCAAGTAAAATATAGATTGAGTGGCCTCTGCACTTATAACTTCTAAAGATAACATGCAAATGTGTCACATCATCAGCAACTAGCTATTATTATCTAGAGGATTATTCAAATTCACGTGTGCCACATCATCTCACTCACTAATAATTATTATTTAGGATATTTTAAATATCATACAAATATGATATATTATTCATAATTTTGTTGTCTTTTTAGTACTCAATATGTAATTAATGTCAAATCATTATCTCCACATCATTTTCACATTATTTAAATGTGTACATCTATCATTTCTGTAATGTAAAATATAAATTTATCCACAGATCCGGTGGCAAAACGCGGGATATCAACTAGTAACTAGTCTTAATGATAGACACTACATATATCAGACAGGTACTACTACACATCTAGAGACATGTATGTCTTTTTGCTATTATGCCATACATGTCTCTTTTTTTTTCTTATTATAAAAGCTGCAAAACACCTCCTAATTTACCGTCCATATACAACGGAAGCAGGACTTCGCTGCTGACCATATGACGACCTCGGCGATAAGACTGCAATCCCTTCTCTCAACCTTGTTGCTAGTGTTCCTGCTTCTCACCGGCAGCAACCTCCTCCTTTCAAGATCAGCTTCTACGCACCGACCAAGCCCTTGTAAGTTCCTTGAATTCACTAGCTACTTGAGTTTAGTACCATGGCTTCACGGATCATGATACAATTATTTCTCGTGATTGGTGGACGTTTGCTTGTTGGCACAAAATATACAGTACTATATCAATTCAATATTTTCTTCCAATCATTTATTGAAACACAAACACTTGCATGTGTTGTATCTATAAGTTCACTAGCTATTCTCTCGCCGAATTGCACACGGTCCAGCGAAACATATTTGGCTCGTTTGGTTAATCCTTAGAAGGAAGATATTCAAGGGTATTGAGAGAGATTAATTCTACACCTCGATAAATATAAAATTATTCATTTTCAAATCCTCTTATTTATAGATTGAGTAAACAAGTCCTTAATACTTGTTTGGTTACTCTCCCATAAGGGGATTGAAGGGATTTGAAGGAGATTTATTCCGCTTCTATTTTAGTGTGGAATTATTTTCTCTTACTCGCCCCGAATCCTTCTCTCTTAGGGGATTAAGCAAACAAAACCTTATGCAAATACTATTGGTTCCTAACTGGGATAGGGTGCTGGTTTCCAAACCTGCCTTGGGCGCATTTTTAAACCTGGATTACGTTGCTGCAGGAGTAAATTTTTATTTCTCGTGCAGGTACCTTGGACCCCACCAATCCATCTCCCATCTGTCCTGGTCAAGCTCCTTCCCCGTATTGTCCCCAACCGCCATGTCACAACATGAATCACGCGCCAGCCACGGAGCAACAGGGTGCACATTTGCCTTAAGTAGCAGATGGTAAAGGGAGCGAGGTGAAAAACGTATATATATTCAGGGAAAATTTCAAACCACCCCAAAAGTCATTTAACGTTTGATGTTTCACCCTATAAGTAATTTTGTTGGAAAAGCCTCCCACCACCCAGTTTTGTTGCAACAATCTTTCAATACAAACGTGATTAATCAAATCAGCCCGTTATCACTGATATTGTGCCACCATATGCTAAACTAGCCGAGTTAATCTTGTCTAGGTGCTTATATTAGACCACTCTTTATGTTTCACTGTATTGATTTTGTTAATAGCTAAACTCAGTGCAATAACGTTTAAGATCTGATCCGCAATTATGTTTGTGGGAATCTTTAAAACTTTTTAATTTTGACAGCTCCTTGTTTATGAAAACATGTTGATTTGGTCAAACACGTACGTACTGGGATGGTTTTCTGGACACAACAGTAGGATTTTAGGAGGGTAGAAATTTATAGCAACATAATTTATGGGATGGAATATCAAATTTCAAGTGTTTTATACTGTGGTTTTTGTAAATTTCCGTATATTTTAGTTCGTGTCATCTTTTAACTCGTCCCACATCTGTGATCGTCTAGAACTATAGTATGTAGTAGTATGTAATAACTTATGATGTATTCCTACTAAGGAAATAATATTTCCATTGCCTGCCTGCTAATGCTTTTCAAATAATCAATATATCTATCTATCTATCTATCTATCTATCTATTATATACATACTAAAAGTCCATTAAACTTCCTACAAACGCTCTCAAGCCGCCACGTGAAACTCCTACAAACGCTCCTAGGTCGCCAAGTGGCTCTATCTAATCTAACCGTCGATTTTAACTTAAATTGGTGGACCCAATATTTTAGACCATTAGATTAGATTTTTACTTAAATCGGTGGACCCGGTATTTTAGACAATTAGATTAGATGTATTTTATTTTATTTTAAAGAAACTAATTCCTTACTCTATTACGTACGTATATGGGAGAAACACAACTGAAGTAACCAATAAAGCCTACCTATTGTTCGCGTCAAAAGAAAAAAAAGCTGCGCACAGAATTACTATAAAATCAATAAGAAAAAAAAACCATACGTACTTAGCACCATGGGAAAAAATTGATGATATTTAAAATAGGATTTTCTATCATTTAAAGATAAAATATTTTACTCTATAAATTTACGTAAATATCACCGTTGATTTTCATTTAAATTGGCGGACCCGATCGATGTTTTAGAACATTAGATTAGATGTATCCATTATGTATACTTCCTAAAAATGCTCCTAATCCGCCATATGACATCCTGCAAACGTTCCTATGTTTCCATGTGATGCTCTAATAAATTAGTAAAATTCTACTTTGTCTCTCTGTCCTTTAAAAAAAAGTTTTGTTTCGGTATCAAATTTTGCTCCATAAAGAGTGTAATTTTTGGTTACAAAGAAACTTTTTAATGCTGCTTCGTCGATTTCTACTTCATTTAAGCACAAAACTAATAACAGTAGCTCCTTCTCCGATGCTTGTTTTCACCTCTCCTTATTCTATATGAAGGGTACAAGTAATTGTAATTATTTACCTTTTGTTTAACTTGTCTTTAACTAACTAAAATAATATTTTTTTAGAAATGAAGAGAGTATTAAGAAAGATATTAAAACACTACTATGATTTCATTAATATGGAGAAAATAAGGTGGGAGAAATAAGGAGGCATCTGGTTCAATGGCTAAAAACAACAAAGAAAAGGATGTAATAGCACTATTGAATTAGATTTAGCGTATCATTATAAAACTACACAATCAATTTTAGGGTCCAATTCTTAAACTAAAACTACACTTTTATATGGACAGACGGAGTAGAAAAAATAGAAATTAATTTTGAGTCCTCCGTATATAAGACGTGGGGATGCGTGCCCATGGGTGAAATAGCTTCTCTCCCTCTAGGCCTTCGAAGCGCAGGGGATGGTAGCTCCGGTCAAATTAATGTCGACAAGCCTACAAGATTGCTCTATGTCATCCCGCCTGTCGCTGGTCATCGTCCTGCTTGTTATCGTCGGCAGCACGGCCAGCACCGTTCCTCCTGTTGCCAGTTCAATGGAGAACTCTCCTTCCGGATGTAAGTGCTTTATTCTCTAGATCGAGCGTTGAATTATTTAACCAGTATAACAGTTAAGAATATTGAACACAGAATATAAGATCATCAAGTCGAGAAATAACAAATATGAATGCGGGACTAACGAACAATGATATATAAAAGTAAATTAGGTAAACAAAGCAAACCAGTCAATTCGTCGGAATCGACATGTTTATCGTGCACTTAAGTTATTAGTATTTTTCTTTCATGTGACGTTATCAAACTTTTATGAGAAAATCCATAAAATGCCATCGACAACCACCTTGATCCCAGAAATGCCATCGACAAACACAACTTCCTGAAAATGCCATCGTACAAGCTTATTTCTCCCAGAAATGCCATCACACCGTTAGTCCACACCGTTAGAACAAAACATTTTACAAGAATGACTAAATTGCCCTCGCTCCAAATAATACTATCCCAATCCACCGGTAAAAAAAAACTACTGCTAATGCTTGATGCGTCACATGCATGGCCGGCCTGCGTCGAAGGCGTCGGCCTGACACGCGGACAGCCAGAGGAAGTGGGAGGGTCACATCGGCAGTGGCGAATGTCTCGTCCGCGTTGTGGTTGGAGTCGGAGTCGGCGCTTCGCTCGCTATCCCTGGAGGAAGAGGAGGAGAGGCGGGCGAGCCCCGCGGCGGTCATGCTCCAGACGCGGGCGCCACAGTAGGGGCAGCGGACGCGCGGCTCGAGCGGGGCGTGGTGGATGACGAGGAACCCGCGCGTCCGCGACCGCATGAACCCATGGTACGCGTCCACGACGTCGTCGTACGCGGCGTCGGCAGTGGCCGCCGCGTGCTCGCAAAGTGGCCTGGCACGGCGGCGACCGCCGCGCCGCAGCAGAAGAAGAGCAGCTTCGCCATCGCCAGCCAACCTCCCCCAATGCGTCGATGCCTGGGACCGTCGTGCGGATGCCTGCTGCCGACGCGCCGCCGCCGGCTGCTACCTCCTCACCACCCGTCGTGTCAACGCCTGGGACCACCATGCGGACGAATGCTGCCGACGCGCCGCTGCCTAGGGGCCCCGCGCCGCCACCTGGGACTGATGCGCCGCCGCCTGCCACCTCCTCGCCACCCGTCGCATCGACGCCTGGGACCGCCGCGCCGCCACCGCCTGGGAGCCCCGCGCCTGCTGCCGACGCGCCGCCGCCTAGGACCACCGCACCGCCGCCTGGGAGCCCCGCGCTTGCTGCCGACGCGCCGCCGCCTGGGACCACCGTGTCGCCGCCTGGGAGCCACACGCCGCCGCCTGGGAGCCCTGCGCCACCACCTACCACCTCCTCGCCGCCCGTCGCGTCGACGCCTGGAATTGACGCGCCACCGCCTGGGAGCGCCGCCTTGCCGCTGTTGCCCATCGGGAGCTGGAGGTTGAAGTGGAGGGGAGGAATGGTGGCCGGCGATGGGATGGAAGAGAAGGGGATTTATCCTTTGTTGAGGAGGGTAATTTGGTCATTTTGACAAAATTAACAGTGTCTAACAGAGTGAAAGTGACGGCGATGGTATTTTTGGGACAAAATGGCTCGTACGATGGCATTTCCTGGAAGTCGCGTTCGTCGATGGCATTTCTTGGATTAGGGTGTTTGTCAATGGCATTTCATGGATTTTCTCTTTATGATTAGTCCTGTTTGCCTCCTTAGCGATTGTGTGGCACTAGCTAGCTGTTGTTATCAGTGGAAAATACATTCTACATCTCGTGATGCTGGTCGAATCAAACGCATGCGAAAAGGTTTCGATTTCAGCACTGGTATATATCGTATAGTTCAAGCAGATAACGAGCTTCATCCCCTTCTTTTCCAGTCCACACATTTGCCTGAATGATCTCTTTCAGCAAGAACAATATCTGCTTTTATACCACCTGCTATTGGCATAGAGCGAAAATTTATCGATGCTTTCCAAGGCTATATATATTAAAGTAAAAAGTACGAATTACCCCCCGAACTATCACGGTCGTCCGAATTACCCCCCTGAACCACAAAACCAGATATTCTTCACCCCCAACTATGCAAACCGGGCGAATTACCCCCCTGACCCAATCCGCGGTGGTTTTGGTCTACGTGGCAGTCCAGTCAGCAATTTATTTATTAAAAAATAGGTGGACCCCACCTGTCAGTCTCTCTCTCTTCTATCTCTTCTATCTCTCTCTCCTCCAGACGGCGACAGCGGAGGCAGCGGCGAGGCGAGCGCGGCGGAGGCAGCGAGCGCGGCGGAGGAGGCAGCGGCGAGGCGAGGCGAGGTGGCGGCGGCGGCGGAGGAGGTGAGCGGCAGCGGCGGCGAGGCGGTTGGCGAGGGGACGACGTTGCCGCGAGCAGGCGAGCGCGGCGGTGGAGGAGGCGAGGCAGCAGCGGCGGCGAGGCAGTTGACGGGTGCGGCTGGGTGGCGACTGCTGGTGCGGGGCGAGGCGGCTGCGCGAGACAAGGAGGCGGCGCGAGACGAGAAGGGGCGACGTCGTCCCCTCGCCAACCGCCTCGCCTCCGTCTCCTTTCTGACTTCGCCATCGCCGCTCGCCTCGCCCACGTGGTCGTCGGACAGGAGCGAAGCAGCGGCGAGCACCTGCAGCATGCGGTGATGCGGAGGAGGACGACCTCCTCAGCACCCGGGTGGGAGAGGGTAGAGAAGCCGCTGCCACCGCTCGGCACCCAACCGCCGCTCGCACCCGCCCCTGCGCCGCCCTGCCTCGCCGCCGCCGCCTCGCCTCCTCCGCCCCCACCGCTCGCCTCGCCGCCGCGCCTCCTCCCCCACCGCCACCACGCTGGCCTCTCCGCCGCCGCCTCGCCTCCTTCGCTCCCGTCGCTCGCCTCGCTGCCGCCGCTGCCTCGCCTCCTCCGCCCCCGCCGCTCGCCTCGCCGCCGCCGCGCTCGCCTCTCCGCCGCCGCCTCGCCTCCTCCACTCCTGTCGCTCGCCTCGCCGCCGCCGCACTCGCCTCTCCGCTACCGCCTCGCCTCCTCCGCTCCCGTCGCTCGCCTCGCCGCCGCGCCTCCTCCGCCGCCGCACTGCCTCGCCTCGCCTCGCTGCCGCATTGCCTCGACTTGCTGGGCCGTGTGAAGGAGGAGAGAGAGAGATAGTAGAGATAAGAGAGAGAGACTGACAGGTGGGGCCCACCTATTTTTTACTAAATAAATTGCTGACTGGACTGTTACGTACACCAAAAACATCGCGGATTGGGTTGAGGGGGGTAATTCGTCCGGTTTGCATAGTTGGGGGTGAAGAATGTCTGGTTTTGTGGTTCAGGGGTGTAATTCAGACGACCGCGATACTTCGGGGGGCGGGGTAATTCGTACTTTTTCCTATATTAAATATTACACTATACTACAAGCAAAATATCACCTCAGTGGCTCTGTGTCACAGCATTTTAAGTGATACTTCTATGACACAAAGTATTCTTGCTGTTTTATCTATGCATGGCATTTATAATGATCATGCCAAATCGTATGAAATAATTTGAGTTTATCGATTATAATATGGCACAGATACTCTATAAGTACATACAAGAACTGAAAGTAATAAAAATTCAACCAGCATTTGCTGACTTGTCATGAGTCAGGGCCAAAGCCAAGTGGTGTCCATCTGGCTCCATCACGCTGTCCATGGGCCATTTCTTACAGGTCCGTGTTAATTATATGTATAACTGTTTAAAAAAAATTATATGTATAGCAAAAATTGATCTCGTGACAAGTTGTTGATGATTTTTTTGATGGATGGATGGTTATTATTTTTAGTACAAATTAAGGTGGCTTCATCTCATCTGTAGAAAAATATGCAATGACACACATTTGGCCAACTCCACTCAACATAGTTTTGTTGCGACTACACTAAGGAAGTTGACAAAGTGAATCAAAGATATAGCTTGACGTTACACCGAGATGACCTGGTGAAGTAGGTTGCAAGCTGCACGGTATCATGCATCTAGGGCTCGCAGATCTCGATCATGGGTGAAGATAAGACATGGACATCGAGACAGTTTCGCCTCTGTACGAGAACATCACCGAAACATAGAAGAAGTTTGATACAAACCACTGGTATGTCAGACAGTCCCGATGCCTCCCAAATCTACCACTGCACACATGTCCTAATAATAAACGAGTTCTCTGAACTAAGGAGCGAATAAGCTTTGTCATCGGAACTTTATGTATCATTGTTACACATGCATGGGGCTCTGAATTTTATATAGGCAGGCATTGTACAAACATAGCTAGGCAATGAATTGATCAGCTATATAATGTGAATAAATTTCACCCTCATAGATAGCAACATGGTGAGAACTGACATTTACAAGCATATATATATATTGTCAGTCATAAAACGGTTTGTACTATGCGTACTATACAGCCGCATAAGTTTCTACTAAAATGAGCAGTTGCTGATTATTGATGTAGCATACCGCAGTTGCTCATATATAATGTGAATAAATGAGCACTGCATGTGGAAGTTACAGTACCAGCCTACCGGTTACCACCAACGTGCATTAGTTAGAGCCAACAAATGATTTCCCTACAATAGAAGTACTCCCTCTGGAATTTTTTAATGTACGACGCCGTTGACTTTTTGACAAACGTTTGATATTTCGTCTTATTCAAAAAAAATATGTAATTATAATTTATTTTATTATGACTTGATTTATTATCAAATGTTCTTTAAGCATGACGTAAGTATTTTTATATTTGCATAAAAATTTTGAATAAGACGAGTAGTCAAACGTTGGTTAAAAAGTCAATGGCGTCATACATTAAAATACGGAGAGAGTATATATATATATATATATATATATATATATATATATATATATATATATATATATATATATATATATATATATATATATATATATATATATATATATATATATATATATATATATATATATATATATATACACACACACACAATTTGCAACCTTAAAAAAAGAACTTTCACTGAATATACATCCTTGTTTTTCCCCAGCGAGAAGAGTATTTTCTAAAAAAGCGTATAACGCAATGTAATGATGATCTGGAGTGTACTACAACATTTTACATGACGTATATATAACTGGTGCTAAAAAAGAAGCAAAATTATCGTTCGTAGGGCGCTGCCAAGCTAAAAGTTACAGTAACAAGAGCAGAACTACATGCTGCGCAGAGATCATGTTTGAAAGAGAGAGAAAAAAATATTTGGTTGATCAGAAAGGCATTTAGAAGATGAGATGCACATTGTCGTTGTCATGTTAATAACCCATTCTGCCCTGCATATTTGTGATCTTGACAGAATGAAAGAAGATGCAGTTATTTCAGCAATTCAGCTGCCGCGCCTCCAATCTCTGCTCATCCAAAATGTTAGTAGCAGAGAGTTTGCGAGAAAGCTGGTTATGCACGGTCTTCTCCATTACACGAAATGCAGTCCTCGGTAACGTGCGAATCGCACGCATTGAGAGGCAGAAGAACCATCCGGTCGTCGTGATGGGGATATCTCCGTGCTACTGCATTGCTTTTTTCTCTGCAAGCCCCGAAGCAAAGTTAAAATCTCGAGCTACATATGTCGGACAATCCTGTTGCCTCCCAATCCAAATTTTACTTTGGTTTTCGCTCTTGTTTGGATGGATCTTAATGTCGACTCATCACTCATGCATCGCTCATCCTCCTGGCCTTTGATATATATCCATGGGAACTACTAGAGAAAGGCTTTGTAGTCTCGCTTGGGAACCTCCTGACTACGAATCCGGGACTAAAGATGAACATTTATTCTCAAATCACAACAACATTCTCATCTTCAAATCATAGATCGAATGAAAAAATCATTCTCAACAAACAATCATTCTCAACAAACAATCATCACAACTCTTCTCAACAAACAATCATTCACAGATTAACAAGGAAAAAAGAAAAAAAAAGGGAAAAACGCCCGCGTGCCGGCCCCTCCGCACCGGCTCCATTGGCCGGCCCCTCCATACTGGCCCCGCTGGTCGCCGCCGGGATCGCGCGGCCCCGCCGGCCGCTGCCTACCGCCGCCGCCTCCCCAGCCCGACTGCCACCAACCACGGCCAGAGGCAGCCGCCGCATCTTCCGCCGCCAATCCAACCTGCTCTGGCACGCGCAGGGCGCCGCCGCCGTGCGCCAGCCTCTCGCTCCTTGATCTGCGGCAGAAGAAGATAGGATAAGAACGCCGTAAGGGATAAGAGAGAGAGGGGAGATGAGATGATAAGAACGATCTGCTGAGAGAGGGAAGACGAGGAGTTTGGAGGATAAGTTTTAGGGATTATATATTGTATATGGATTTTTAGTCCTGGTTGATAATAATACCAACCGAGACTAAAGATCCCCGGCCCCCTGACTAAATCTGACTGTAAATGAACCGGAACTAAATATGATCTTTAGTCACCAACCGAGACTAAAGATCATCTAGGACCGATAGAGTTTTAAACCTGGACTATTTGTTTTTTATCGACTGGGGAAATATGGTTTCTCCAGTAGTGTCGGTTGCAGATCCATATACATACATGTACCATGGAAGGGCAAAATTGAATAGTTTTGTGTTTTTCAGTCCATAGCAAATGTGTAGTTCTATTTGCATAGATCCCCATATATAAATCAGTTTGTACTATTCCCTCCGTTCCAGAAAAACACAACCTAGACAAGGATATGACATATCTTATTACAATAAATCTAGACAACCATTTATCTAGATTCGTTGTACTAGAAAATGTCACATCCCTTTCTATGTTTAATTTTTTTTGGAACGGAGGGAGTATGTCATAAACGGTGAGCTTCCTCTGAAAGGACTGTTAATTTCGAATTGTAACAAGTATTCCTCTGAAATTGTGAGCTAACAAATTTGTTTTTTCCCTCGCACATGAAGTTGGTTTGAACATAAAATTTGGTGGTGACATATTAATGCCTATACCTGTTAGCGATTTTTGCATGAATTTAGAACTTGGAAAAAGTCCAAATACCCCCTAAACTTTATATGGTAGTCCGTCTAGCATCCTGAACTTTAAAACCAGATATCCAACCCCCTGAACTTTACCATACCATTCATATTACCCCATAAGGTGGTTTTGGATGATGGTTTTGCATATTTTAGAAGCTTAAACAAATAATTTTTACTAACTAATATAACATATTTGAATATCATCAGTTATAAATCATCAATTTATTTTTATATAGTGGTGTCATACTATTATTATATTGGTACTTGTTTGTAAGTGAGAGCTAATAAGGAGCAAACAGAAAGATTTAAGTCAAAATTTTAATATATATGTCTAAAGCGTATGACATGTGATCAAACTCATCCAACTTATATACAAATTAGATAAAAACCACGATACAAAACCATCTTAGGGGTTATAAAAACGGTATTATAAAGTTTAGAGGGTTGAATGTCCGGTTTTAAAGTTTAGGGTGCTACACGGACTTTCATCCTAAGTTTAGGAGGGTAATTTGGACTTTTTCCTTAGAACTTATATGTCAGGTTTTCACTTATTCGATGGTTTTCATCATCTATTCCCCGTTTTAACACATGCATGGCTCATATTTTTCTCCCGCACACGTAGAATTATTTTAAATTTATATTTGAAATTAACGTATTTGCATATAATGTCTATTTTGTCATTGTCGATATATTATGTATGAAATAAATAATATGCATCCATGCATGTATCGAAAATTAAAGGTCAGCATTTGTCACTTCTGACAATCGTGCACTTTGTGCAAGTACCGAGTAGCATTATTGGACTTATATCTAAAATTAATGCATATTATTATCACATTCATTTTGTGCTTGTTGATACATTATACACGCATGAAAAGAAACTAGCAATTAATGTACAAGCTTTGAAGAAAATATCAAAATATGGTGTTTACAGTAAAATTGTGATCTTCAGTCCTCAAAATAATATAAAAAATCATCACCCATAAATCTGCCGGTGGACCCACATAGAAATGTGCTACGAACTTAGGATGCCACCACGCCCCGGTGGGCCTTCAGATTTCCACCGTACCTGCTTAAGTGAGTACATTACATTTCTCACCACTGGTGGCAATTGAATATCTAGGAACATATGAGGTCTGTAGCGGTTGCTGGTAGGCTGGAATGCCACACTCTGTGCTACAGTTGCACTTTTGAGGATGGACATATGTTTTTTTTAAAAAAAAAGCTTATTAGACATCAAGAGCATTGCCGGACATATTGGAAGGAAAGATTGGATTAAAACAAGAACAATGCAAAGCTCTGGAGAGAGCCTTGAAACATCTAGGACCTCCTTAAAAAAGGAAGCCAGACAGAAACAAATTACAAAAGGTCTATATTGTCCTTTATCAAGAAAGCTACTTGGATCGCCGATTGCGATCTTTGCTGGAAAATCCATCGGTTTCGCTCCAGCCAAACATGCCACCAAGTGGTTAGCAGGTTTCCTATGATTTTCTTTCTTTCACTTTTTTGCCTGATGGGTAGCTAGAGTTTCTATCCAGTCAGAAAATTGACTGAGAATCGGAATGGAAATTGAAGTGTTGGTAACCTTGCCAATCGCAGATTTGATTCCAGAATCCAGACTGCTTTTGTGAAGTCGCATTCTTTTTGCAAGATGTGTTGCATCCTCAAAAGCGTCCCTGCACAGACTGCAAATCCAATCGCAAGGCTAATACTGCATCAAATGCAAGCTACACAGTACTAGGTAGATCAGAGCTCCCCTCTTTAATCAAGGCAACTTCATAATTAAGTCAAACAGGGATAACTCAGTACTGTAGCCCTCCTCCCCCCGCGTCGGGCATGCGTGGGTGACACGCGGGGGAGGGAGGGGGCAAAACTCTAGCACCACTGCCCCCTCTCAGGTGCGGGGGAGGCAGCAAAAGCCAACGGCGGGCCCTCCCCTCAAGAAGGCGGTAGATCTGACGCTGCTTTTGTGGGATTTGGTCATCCCCTAACTGGATCCAGCCAGGGTGGGGCGGGGTGGCGGGCTGGGAACGACGCCATGGAGTGGAGCAGTGCGGAGGCGGCACGACGTGAGAAGGTGTGGGCGTCGGCAGCGGAGGGTTGCCGTGGCGCGGTGAGGTGCGTAATGCCGGCACGCGCGACGCCACCTCGCGGCAATTTGACAATTTGACATGTAAAAATGTGTACTTCTATTTGAAAAGAGGATACCCTCATATATAGCAGACATGTGACAATGGGACATGCATATAAAACAGTTTATACTGTGCATGCTATAGCTGCATCAGTTTCTAATTAAGTAGTTGCTGATCATTTGATGCCAAATTGCAAGTTAACTAATGTACTGGGTAGAGGGGTTATCCACGAGTTCGATTCCTTAAGAGCTAACAAAAGATCATGTAAATTGCAATTGGTGATCTTCCTCCGAAAGGACTGTTAATTTCAAAGTAACAGGCCGGCATTCCTCTGAAATTGTGACTTAACAAATTTAATTTTTCCCTCGCACATGAAGTTGGTTTGAACATTAGATTTGGTGGTGACATAGTTCATGCCTATACCTGTTTAGCGATTTTCGCAATAATTCAGAGAACTTATATGTCAGGTTTTTATTTATTTGATGGTTTTCATCATGTATTCCCCGTTTTAACATATGGCTCATATTTTTCTCCCACACACGCAGAATTATTTAAAATTAATATTTGAAAATTAGCGTTCTTGCATATATGGTTAATTTTGTCATTGTTCATATATTATGTATAATTGTACGAAAGGAACCAATGAATAGTGTGTCGTTGAAGACTCTATGGAGGGCTAGCAAGTGCTTACTTTGAAAATGCTATCTTCAATCCTTGCCATAAATATAAAAATTCATCTACATCAAGCCAAGGTGTCCCTAATGTCTGATCAGTACGATCTGCCAGTGGACCCAGAAGCAGGGTTCAAAATTCCGGAATGAAATATCCGAAATTCCGGTCCTATTGGAACCCCCCCCCCCCACATATGATATTATTGCGGCCAGTTTTTTTTCATTTTTTGAATTTGATAGTATTTATTCAAATTTGGCCACATTTTGTTAAAAATCGAATAAGATCATACCAAAATTTCAGAAATTTTGCTATATCGACACCCTCCAATACAAAAGCCGAAAACGAAAGATTGAACCCTGCACTGAAGAAATATTTTACTACGACAAGATGGTACCATGCCCTGAAACTGGAAAGTGCTTGCGGACAACCGAGGATATCTATTATATACTAAAAGCACGTTAAACTTCGTACAAACGCTACTAAACCGCCATGTGGCGCTCCTATAAACGCTTCGGGTTCGCATCCCCTGCCTTTGGGCACAACGGCAAACTTTGCCGTTCCTCAAATCATAAACGTCCATTCCATATTTACGGCTAGATTTTGCTGAACTTCCCAATTAAGAAATTGCTTTTCTCGAACGCAACGTAACGTAATGCCTTCCCAATTAAAAAGCTGCTTTTCTTCTCCAACGCAATATAACGCAATACATCGTTTGATTAAACGCTTGCTGTTGCCTTTTGATATCATACTCATTGTTGTTCATTTGTTCCATGTCCACTAGAAAAAAAGGATACATTTGTTAAACACACATATATTCCCTAATGATCTGTATTGTGGATAATAAATCTTGAAGTTGCAGGTGCTAGATTGCTGGTAGTATTCAGAAAAGAAATTGAAAATATACTCTCTTTTTTTCAATATTTTGCGTTTATATACATGCATGGAAAACATTTACACAAATATACTTCCTCCGTAAAACGGGGACGCAGGGCCGAGGCAGTGCCGCTCTTCCATTCCGCGGAACCGGCGATCGCACAAGACGGCCGTGCGGCACCGCCTTGCTCCCGCAACTAGCCCGGCAGAGCGGCAGCGTGGTGGAGGTGGGACCACCCTCCACCACGCTGCCGCTCGCCCAGGCTGTGGGAGCAAGGCGGTGCCGCACGGCCGTCCTGCGCGACCGCCAGTCCTGCGGAATGGAAGAACGACACCGTCTCGATCCAACGTCTCCGTTGCGTGGAGGTATATTTGTGCAAATCTTTTTCGTGTATGTATATAAACACAAAATATTAAAAAAAAGTATATTTTAAAATTTTATTCTAGTATTCGCTATTCGTCTATTCTTGATGGACATGCAACAAAATGGAACTATAGTGGGCCACAACCATGACAATGTCATCCGTCTGAGAAGAAAGCGATTTCTGAGGTGATGTATGTTGGGCCAGCAAAATCCAGCCGTAAGTAGGAAATGGACGTTTGGGATGGAGGAACGGCAAAAATTGCCGTTGTGCCCAAAGGCAGGGGATGCCAACCCAAACGCTTCTAGATTGCCACGTGACGCTTTAATAAATCCTAGAAATTCTAAGAAAAAAGCAAAATATCTTACCATCGATTTTTATTTAATCTGGTGGACCCACTATTTTAAACCATTAGATCTTTGTTAAGAAAAAACCCAAATCAATCTATAAAAAATTCCCCCATTATCCCCGTGGTGTCCCCGTGGACCTATACGTATGTACGTACGTACGTACGTATCCCCTGTATGTTTTTTCATTTTTCCTTCTTATATACTTAGATTAGATGAAAAACTAAAAAGTCCAAGTTAAATTAAAGTTGTAAAAATATATGTTATTTCAAGTTTTATTCTAAATAGCGCATCTCATCAAAACATCCAAAAAAATATTAATAAATTAAAATTGTAGATTATATGATTGTATATAGTTAAATTGGACTTATATTTTCAAAAAATAAAAAGAATTTAAATTATGAGCAGTGTTCTAAAAATTTACTCACTCCCTACTGTATAATATTGATATGTCCAAATGACATTATTAAATTTATCATGAATATATTTTCATATATTATATGTTCCTTTATTCATATATTTTTGGAAAATTAACGATCATGTATTTTTTTTGGCACCATGTGGATGTCTTTTTTATCTCTTAGGCTTCATTCGGTTTACCTCATTAGATGAGCTTATCTAGGACACGCGAAAAAAAAGCATGTCATCAGCGTAAGAATATTTAAGTATTAAATATTACAAACTTGAATATGGATTTATTTGATCTTTTAAAAAACTTTACGTAGAAAGTATTTGAAAACATGCATCATTTTAGGAAACATCTCACCATAAAGGGAGTAGCCAATCCGATAAGATTTTAGAACTCAACCTTAAATTTACTACAAAATATATAGTATATAATATATTTTGTCAATCAGGAATAGAGCCAAATATATCAATCATATATCCCTACTAATTCCTATGTGTTTAAGTTTCATATACAAACTACTATCCACCAATTGTCAAGTCATATTACTTATGAGGCATCCGTGCTTAATGCATCTAATAATTAGATGACATCTAATAAGCAGTGTGTTATCAAGTACAGATAATGGACAATACTAACTGGAAAACCATCAACAAATGATAGGTAAGTATTGATACCACAAAGCCACAACAAATAATAGTTGACTTCAAATATGTTGGAACTATTGAGTAATAGCATTCCCACACACCTACATACATTCCTAGATGCCACATGACGCTCTAATAAATTAGGGTAAATCTAACAAAAGTTATAAGAAAAAGTAAAACATCTAGCCATTGATTTACACTTAAACTGGTGGATAAATTATTTTTAACCATTAGATTAGACCTCTTCAAGTAATCCATTACGACTATGACTAATAGTAGCATTCCTGCACTTCCAAGATGCCGCGTGACACTCTCATAAATTAGAGAACATATAAGAAAAAAATATATTAAAAAAAATCAAAATCCAACTGTTTATTTACATATAAACCAGTGAATATATTATTTTCAGTCGTTATATTATATATATTCAAGTAATCCCTCACTATTTACGTACATAAGAGATGTCATAAATGAAAAAAAAAAGAGTGTGTATACGATTAACCCCATAAAGTAGTTTTCTCTTTCATGCAGCTTTGAGATTTTCCACAAATTGTGCATATAAGTAGCGATCACTCCTGGCGAGGCTGTTGAAGAAGCCACGCTGCACAGCACTGCTTCACACCATCTCGTCAATTTTCTTGAAAGTATTTTTTACTATTAATGTTAAAGGCAATCACGAGCGCATATATAAACATCCATCATAAAAATAGGCATACGCACACCTACCGTAAGAGAAAAAATATTTGTCAAAAAAAGAGGAAAACGTATGTACTTAGTATTTGCCAGGAAAAACATATATATATATATATATATAGCATCGAAAATGTCGCATGCAACCACATATATCTTTTTAATTATATCATTCCCATCTATATAATGTTAATAATTAGCATATATAATTTTGACACTATAGATTATTCCATCGTATATTACCCATGAATATGCAAAGGTGAATCAAATATATAATAAAAGAAAAAACAAAACAAAAAATATATTAACTCATATGTTAGCTAACGATGGTGATAGACGAATTTAGATATAACCGAAACAATTCGTACTGTCATTATAGTTTAAGGGTGTAATTCAGACTATTTCCTTTAAAAAAAGTCATTTCCACATAAGGATTCATAATAAAAAATTAATCAACACTAATTTAGTAAGGTGCCCGTGCATGTGCGCGGGCCACCTTCCTAGTGTAAATAAAACATCAGTGGAACAGAACAAGTATGTAGCAGCGGCCGGTGGTGTTCCACAGCCGCGGCTAAACTTGAACTTCGATCAGTAAATGATATAGCTCCGGTCACTAAGGTGCGATAAGATACAAGATGCGCCCTAAATGATAGACGCAAGCAAGTTGGAAGTGAAGATTATGCATGTCTGATAGCCCTGATGCCTTGCAAACCTATTACTTCATGTGCTGAGTTAGCTTAGTATATGATCTATGGAGTGAACAAGTTTTTTTTTATCTGAATACATCACAGGTGGCAGACATGGAGCTCTGAACTTTATATATAGGCAGGCATTGTCCTACAGATCCAGGACATGATCGAGTCAATTTGGCTCTAGCAAGGCTGCAAGCAAGAATTTATCTCTCTGTAAGAGTGCTCACTTGTACGACGAACAGTGTGAGAGCAGATTAATTAATTAATTATGTGTACAAAACTCAACAATTATTACCAGTTTGTAGCTATTGACTCGCGTATTTGACGGGATTAACCGCACGG
This sequence comes from Oryza sativa Japonica Group, assembly GCF_034140825.1. NCBI lineage: Eukaryota > Viridiplantae > Streptophyta > Magnoliopsida > Poales > Poaceae > Oryza > Oryza sativa. The sequence goes on from NC_089045.1 coordinate 26,530,743, forward strand.
CATACTGCAGAGGTTCCAACGTCCATGATGTTATAACTTATAAGGAGTAATTCACACCATATTACAACACTGAATCATATATATGCTTCTGGTGAAACTGAGAAGGAAATCCCCATAAAGAAAACTAAGAAAATGTGAAATGAAATTTGACAATTCTTGTATTTATCTTGCTAGGAACCAACTTATTTCTCTACGTACCTCAAGTTTCCAACTGCATTTAGTGTGAAGCTTTTGTAAAAAAGAGTACCTCTGAGCTTTGTTTGTCTGTCTGTAATTGACACAAGGGCCGGTTAATCCATTGTCCACACAAATGAAGGAATTGGACGTACTACTGTATCCATCAGAACCCTGATAGCACACAAAGAACTAATCGAAGAACATGGTCAAGGAGTGAGTGTTATGTACTGGTAAGATCAGAGATTGAACAAAGAACCAACTGACTCTACATTCAGATTGCTCGGCACCCCTCACGCTACGGGATCATATGCATCAATGTGCTACGGGATAGATGTCACCCATTGTGCGGTGTCGATGGCAACTTTTTGTGTTGTAGCAGATGGCAACAGGACTTGAAAGGGATTATGTGTTATAAAATCAGTCCTGAAATCACATCGGAAACCAAACGCAGAAGAAACATAGCGGATCCAAATGTGATGACGACACCGAGGCACGATATATGTTAACAATGTTTAGCCAAAATCTACGTCTCCGGGATACTGATTACGGGCACTCCTCCCAAATCAAACATATTAGAGTTACAACGACTCACGGCTAGTCACAGCCGGCAGGCGGCAGCCACTCTCTCTCGCTATACTAAGTCGTGATATGCGATTACAACAGGTCAATCCCTCTATTTAAGAGAGATCTTAGGATAGAGTCCGACTATTACTCTATTCATAAACCTGGTTCAAATCCTACTTCTTAACTGTAATCGACTTCGTGCAAATATCCGACACAAAATCTAACGTTATGACTTGGCATGTCCTGCTCAGAAGATAACTACAGGCATAAAGGAATCTTAGTAGCTCGAACTACTTTTCGTCGATGAACCCTCTGAATTCTCTATGCTTCCCAAGCCTATGGTTGAATTGCAGGTGGAAGGCCCCGTGGCAGTTTTGGTTGCTGAAAACACATGCTCACAGCGAAACATATGAATTCCCGTGCTGTGTGTCCATTTTTTTTATATGATGGTAATAGGTTACATCTTCGGCTTATATCATAAGACACACAGCTATAAGTTTAATAGTAATAAAAAGGTAAAATAAAAGTAAATCAAAATGAGAAATAAGGTGATGGGACAAATCCCCAACTCCCCTTTATTATTGACTAGCGTTAAACCACATAATTTTTTTTTAGCTAGCAATTCTAATGGAACTACGCCACCCATAGTGGAATAAAAGACCCTTGGCTACCGATTTCAAGAGTATAGCACCATTGCGCATAGTATCCTGCTCCTCCTGTGGTAGCATCGTAGACAAAAAGTGGAGCCAGTAGGAAGACATGAAGATAATCTGCATAAGGTTAGATAATTGTTTACCATTAAAAACTTTATCATTACGATAATGCCAAATTGACCAACATATAGCACTAGCTCCAATTAGAATTATCTTCTTAATGGACCTAGATACCCCTCTAAGCTAATTACCGAAAATGTTTTTGGCGTTATAGGGTGGAGGGATATTAATAGCAAAAAACAAACATCTCCAAACAAAGTGAGCGACATGATACTTAAAGAAAAAATGTTAGATTGTGTCTTGTGCATAGCAGAAAGAACAATGTTTGTCTCCCCTATTTTTTTTTAGCCAGGTTATCACCGTGCTGTGCGTCCATGAAAACACTTTTTTTATTTTTGCCTTTATAAAGTTTTTGGGGGAAGTTAATTCTATCTCTACCATATCAATCATTTAGACTTTCTCAAATAGAGACAGAATATATACAGTTCGGAGTATGTGGTATTATGTCTCTCCTGCTGCTAGCTGAGGCTAATTCTAAGCTGTTTTGTGCAGCAGTGCACAACATATGCACACTGATCTAGGCCATGTGGCAACAATTAAGTACTTCCTCCTTCCTCCGTTCCGGAATATAAGAAGTTTTAGAGTTAGATACGGTTATTAAGAAAGTAGATAGAATAAAATAGTTATATATTGTGATTAGTTGAGAAGTAGAGATAGATAGAAAAAGTGATTGTTCGAGAATTGTAATTGGTTGGAAAGAGAATGTTGGTGAAGAAGTTGTTATATTTTGGAACAAATCGTTAGTGCTAAAAGTTGTTAAGATAAGACTACATATAGCCCTATATCTTGATGATCTAAAACATCTAGTTTCGGTGACACCGCAAGACATAAATGTTGTTCTTTAGTTTTGGTTAGTTTCTATGCACTATCACTCTATTGTTTGCTCATAGCAAGCGACATATCGACTAAATGAGATGCTACGGATTGGTACTGTCAAGCAGCCAATTCTTTCTTCTGGAACTTGACATGCATTAGTGAAGATTTTAGGAAGGGACATATCGACTAAATGCAAGATTCATTAGGATGCAGCTCCTTGATTCGCTACTATAATTGTATGTACTTCTGAAGCCTATGATCACAGGTATTCTTATTAACACAAGCACCCAAACCATATCTCTCCTCGAGCTCAATACTTAGGCTAGCAAATAGGTGAACAGTGGCAGAGAGCCAACTACAGTAAAGACTGACCTACAGTAAAACTAGCATGCTACCTTTAGATCAGCTTTGAGCAAATGCAGTTCTCGTGCAAGGCTGTAGCTGCAAGCGCTTGAATTTGTACTGCATTCGTAGTTAACGGACGCATGATCACAAAGTGCAAGTCATATCTATTGTCGATCAGCATCAAAACGTGCATAGTTTGCTGAAGAGAGCAGTGGAACCACCAAAGTTTTTTTGGAGCCCAACCAAACCTAATATAAAAATAATCTAATTTTCACTGCAAAAATAAATGGACAATCGTCAGTCCCTACAATACTAATAAAGTTAAGGGAGCATTGGCTAAAACGAGCCAGTAGGTGATCAATAGCCCTGAAATCTGCACTGTAGTGATTCCAGGAAAATTCAGAGATAGCAAGACAGAGGAAGCAGGGGAACATTCAGTGTAAAAGCAGAGAGAACATTTGGGGCATTTTTTTCCTCTATTATTTGTCTAGAATTCAAAGTGCTTAGAAAGCAAATCCTAATTATTTAACACCGCCATCCATATCAGACAGGCTTGCCGTAGCGGCCAGCAGAATGAGATAATTGCGGCCAGCACTAACACTTTAAGCTAGTGAAATATGTAACTCATCTTAGGACACCATAGTTGCGGCCAGCATTGAAGCCGTAGAAGCCCTAGACATGTGGGCGCTGCATATCTGACAATCTCATTGCCTTCCAAACCTAGCTAACAGTATTTGCGTGCTAACTGAGTTCTGCCTCTCCCACGCATATATACTGGACCAGAATTCTTTGGATATATACAGGTGTTATGGGAGAGCAAAAGCGGCCAAAAGATCGAGTAGATATACTACATCAATGGTGAAAATAAATGTGACATCCATATTAGTATCTCTCAGAAAACGGTAGTAGTTGCCGGTCATTTGTACTGCCATTTGCATCAAATGCAAGTTACGGTACCTGGTGGAGGGGCTAATTTACGAAGAGATTTTCAATGTGTATTAATTCCTTAGAGCTAACAATGAGATATGCACAATAAAAGGTCTAAAACTAACATATTACTCCCCCCGTTTCAAAATGTTTGACACCGTTGACTTTTTAGTATGTGTTTGACCATTCGTCTTATTCAAAAAATTTAAGTAATTATTTATTATTTTCATATCATTTGATTCATTGTTAAATATACTTTCATGTACACATATAGTTTTACAAATTTCACAATATTTTTTGAATAAGACGAACGGTCAAACATGTGCTAAAAAATCAACGGTGTCAAACATTTTGAAACGGAGGGAGTAGCAAATAAAAATGAAAGCTTTCTTTGAATTTGTGATGTAGTCGAAGGAATTAATCGATCATAATGATTGCAAACAAGGGTGGAGAACTCGTTTTTACTCCTGGTTAATAACTCCTTGTAGTCCAACCGGGACTAAAGATCGCTATCTTTACTCCCAGTTCAAATACCCGGGACTAAAGGTCGATCTTTAGTTCCGGCTAGTTTCCATTTTTTACATTGTTTTTATTGCTACCTACTACTTAATCCCTAACTGACTTTCACCCAAATCGAGAGGGATGCATATCCCAAATCAAACCCCAAATCAAAGTAACATCCCAAATACCACAAATCAAATATATCATAGATTATACATTTTAGATCCATGCAATGAATCACAGATTCTCAAAAATAAAATTATTCATCTCAATCCATACAATGAATCACAAATTCTTCAAAAAAAAAGAGAGAGAAAAAGGACAAATATCCCCGCCGCCGCCCTCCCATCCACCTGCCGCCGCGCAGGCCGCCGCTCGGCCGGCCCGTCCTCGATCCTGCGCTCGCTCAGCCGGCTATGAACTGTGAAGGAAAAAGAGATGAGGCTGTGAACTGTGAAGGAAGGGAAGAGATAAGGAGTTAGAGAGGAAAATTAAGAGAGAGGAGTTTGTGTGGACGGGGGAAGAGGATAAGTACTAGGGATTATATAGTGCGTTTTGATCTTTAGTCCCAGTTAGTAACACCAACCGGGACTAAAATTGGTGTTATTAACCGGGACTAAAGATCCCGATGATCTTTAGTTCCGGTTGATAATACAAACCGGGACTAACGGATCGAAATTTAGTCCCGATTGGAGTTATCAACCGGGACTAAAGATCCCAAAGGGCCCTAACAACCCCTGACACCATGTGAACCGGAACCAAAGATCATCTTTAGTCCTGGTTAACATAGTCTCGTTCTACTTATTAACCGGGAAACCATATTTAGTCCCGGTTTTCATTGCAACCAGGACTATTGTGGTTTTTGGCTGATCGGACAAAGATGGTTTCTCCAGTAGTGAAATTATGAGCTTCATCACAAATGACTGTTGTCAAAAAATTACATCGATATATTTTGGCATAACGGAATTCATTTCAGACATCGGTCTAACTGTGGATCAGCTGATTCGAGGCGCACCAATCTCGAAGGCGGAAGTGGTATACAAGTTTGAACTCGGTAAACCGCTTGTCACGCCTGAGCAGCTGCAGTCCCTATCGACACAGATGTACAAATTCCATGAACGGTACATGGAAATGAGCGCCAAGGGTAGAGAGATGTTCGGAGCGAGGATCAGAAACCCCGACTTCTTGCAAGGAGAAAATGTTCTCTGGATCCATTTCAAGGATCTCTTCGATCTGTACCATCTGGACGCCCTCGATGTCTCTCTTCTGAGCGCATGGATTTTGTGAGTATCTTTAAGTTCGATTTGTTTCATTCAATAATTAACTCCTAGCATATATGTAAGCAATAATAATTTCCTTTCATCGTTGTAGAATGGAGATTCAAAGGGCCCGACGGCGGAGGATCTACGATACTGGGTTCATCGACCCTCGGAAAATCAATACCGAAATGATCGACAAGTACGAGAAAGACACAGAGGACAATCTCGTCCATCTCCTAATGCAGCAGCATTTCAAGACGTACATACTACTGACGTACAACACAGAGTGAGTTTTTATTGTCGTTCGAACAAATTTCATTCCCATACATATAGCATGTACATTTTCATATATATCTCATCTCACGCATATTCCAGATTCCACTGGGTTCTGTTATTCTTCGACTTGGATGCATGCAGAGTCACTGTATACGACTCAATGAATAAAGAGGAGAAGATTTTTGACAAGGTCTTCCAACTGATAGACAGGTAATATAATGCCATCTATTCCAAAGTCGCGGGGAATCTATTACTATTATGTTGATCTCGGGTAATAATTAATTAATCATAGCTTGCAACTGCATATGTAGGGCTTGGGATCGGTTCCGTCAATTGGTCCACGGGACTTGGAAAGAAAAACTTGGACGGAGGTTTCATTTTCCAGTGAGTACATGCATGATCCAAAATTATATTGAATTGAATTTCTTATTACAGTTAATATAAAGAGTATATTAAATCTCTCATCGTTTCTCATGTAGTGTGCAAAGCAGGACCAGGGAACTAACTTATGCGGCTACTACGTATGCGAGTATGCCCACTGCTTATCAAACCAAATATGCACAACACGAGAGCTCGATGTACGTATACATAAACCATTCAAAATTTCGTTGCGTATCGATTTGTTAAGTTGTTTATTAATTTCATATATTGATATGTCATTATTTTTCAAATGATAGCGTATTCACATGAGGGATAATCTCCCACACAAGGATTTTATCACGGCTGTTCAAGAACAACTGATGGGATTCATCAACGAAGAAGTCCTTAATTCCGATGGTGAATTGTATTACGACGGATCGACAATTCATAACGTCAGTCATTCCTCTTCTGACATAACGCCGGCGTCAAAGTCGTTGCTATAGCTACCGAGTAAATGAATTGTACTATATATGCATATATATATATATATATATATATATATATATATATATATATATATATATATATATATATATATATATATGTACACATTTACTTTAGTGTTAATATATATTTTGGTAACATATATGCACATAAAATGTTAAGTGCTTTAAATTATACATATGTGTAATATATGTATTTATACATATACATATATATACATATAATATATATATATATATATATATATATATATATATATATATATATATATATATATATATATATATATATATATATATATATATATATAATCAACCATGCAACAAACAGGGCCGTGCAAATAAAAAAATGGTACATCGATCTTTAGTCCCGGTTGGTAACACAAACCGGGACTAAAGATGGTTCGGCCGGCCACGTGGCTGACCGATCTTTAGTCCCGGTTATTTCACCCGGGACTAAAGATAGTCCCGGTTGGACAATCGGGACTAAGGGGGGTTACCAACCGGGACTACAAACGGTTTCTCCACCACATCCTGCACGTACGTCTACAAAATTGAGGAATAAAGCTATAGCCAACTGACAAATTCAAGACATCTAAAAACATTGCCTTGGATATAGTGGCAGTTATTACCTGCAGTTTAAACCATCATCCGATTGACAAACCATGTTTCTACCGCGGTTTGCAGCCACAAAACTGTCGGTAATAATCAGGTGCAGTTGTACCAGCGGTTTGTAGTTGGAGCAAACGGTACCATAGTTTCTTTAGCTCGTGATAAATACCATTACCATCATTGTTTTACATATAACTGATATACAGTGCAAATGATTCATGCCCTCGCAAGCCAAAAACGAGGTAACATCATGCATGGATTTTGAGCAGCCACCAAGCCTTATTTTTTCTAGTAATGTATGGATCAATAAAAACTACAAATTATAGCAAGGAACTAATCTGGTTAGCTAGCTAATTAATTGGCTGATGATATTGTTGTCGGTACACAGAAAAATTTTGAAAGGCATCAGTTGGAAAACAATGAGCAATGACCTAATACCGTATGTACACGATTCAATATTGATTATTTGATCTCTCAAAACAAGTAAATGCACAGTAAAGTGAAAGCGATTACAACCTTACTAATCATCAAGTAGTGTGCCTCCTGGAGCAGCGAAGGGTTAAACCTGTTATTAAGCATCATCCTCCACATGCAAACAGAGTGCTTCTGATATTGATTATTTCATGTGTGGAACTCATGTGACTTGTATTGGATATGGTATCTTCCGATGCACATCTTAAAAAATATATATATAAGACCGTAGATAGATTTTTAATTTCATCTTTGAGGGCATCATCTTTTTCGTATGCTTATGCTTAATCAGCCAAAATTTAAATTTTCAAACTTAAATTTAAAGCTGATTTTGAGGGTTTTTTTATCGAAGTTATTTTTCAGTCTTTGTTTTTTGATCATTAATATATAAAAGTTTTATTTATAAATTACTTTTTATTTGCAAATATACCATTACGCTTAGTCTTTTATATGGTAACTCAGCTGCTAATCTAATTGGTCATTCGCTAATTAAACCGGTGTTTCTTGTGCGTAGTATACGACCTCTGTTTCTTGTGCTGACTTTGTAACCTCGTAGTCATCATTATAATTCATCCAATTGTAGACATGCTGACTAAGCAAGCTCAATGTCATCCATTTGGAAAACAACCTATGATTACATGAAGGTCAACAACCAATAACACCAACCAATCATGCCATTGATCGATAAACTATAGATTTGTCCAGGAACGTCTCTTGGTTTCAAACTGTTTTTAGATAGTGGCAAACTTTCATTGTTTATTGAGATAACATATATACTTGCATGAGGCAAGCAACTATATATAATTTGTAAATGAGTTAATTGGATCCATTCTATTGTAAATTTGTCGATTTGAAAAAAAAATACAATTACTCTTCACGATATCGACTGAGTGCCTATGATATTTTGTAAAATTGGAACCGTGTCATCACCGTCATATTTTCCATCTTCTTCCTTCTTTTCTTTTCTTCTTCTCCTTGTCAGTGAGCTCCATGGAAGCCGGACAATGAGCTCCGAGGTGGCAGGCTAGCGTTGGATCATGGGGCGTGGTGGTGCACGGTCACGGTGTTGGTGTCGGTGGATAAGGGCATCTATGGCTCCATCAATGATGGGAGGGGGTCGACGACGATGGTCTCGCCTGCTCCCGATTCCAAAGAGGATGGGGCTCGCCAGATTCAGGTTGGCGCCCTCCTTGTCACACGAGCTCCGCTCATCCTCATCGCATCACCGAGGCAAGAGCAAGAGGAGCCCTTAACCTGGATCACCGACTGCTCCAAAGCCTTCCAGGTGCGATCGATCAAGGCGGCAATGGATGCTCGCCAACCACCTCCTTTTTACGATGGGGATTGGGGGGGGCAGCCTTCGCTGGAGCTCACCAGTCAGCCTCCTCGCAGCGGACCCATCGATGGGGAGAAGAAAGAAAAGAAGGAACAAAATAAATGTCACGACGATGGCACGGTTCCAATTTTATTTCAGTTTCACACAACCAATATCGCGAATAGTATGTCACAGTTGATGTATTCGGTGCCAGTTCATTTAAAAAGTGGCAAAGACGGTCTCACATCAGTGCCGGATTTTCCACTCCTAGTACGCATGTGTCTCTATGTACAGAGGGTCGAAAGTCTAGTGGGCGAATTTTCCTTCATATGTAAACTTTCCACATATAGACGTTCTATATATATATAAACTAGACTTTATATATATAAACTTTCTATATATAGACTTTCTATATAAAATTTTTGTGTGGAATGTTTATATACATAACTATATATAAAAAGTTACCACGAAAATAATTCATATATGTTTCTACATATAAACTTTATGTAGAATTTATATGCAACAAAAAGTTTAGTTTAGAAATTTCGATAGAGATTAAAAATTGCCTATCAAAACAGGATACTTTTGGAAAAAACAGAATCCAATATAAAAAAAACTCGTAACAGATGGTGGATTTGTTTTTTCAACCGAAACTCAGCGATGTTGTAGTCTATACCTACAATTTCAAAACTTCAGAGATGCATCCTGGCCGTTAATCACACTCTGGCCCACTGGATTTTTCACATTTTGGTCCTTTTGAAAAACTTATTTTGTTAATAGACCTCTGGAAAAACTTATCCCAGAAATAGTTCTTTTTGGGGCGCCAGAGTAGCTGGCGCCATTGTCTAACGGGACGGCGCCAGCCTCTTTGGCACCGTCATCCTGCCACCGTGGCACACGCGAGCCGACGTGGCAGGAGGAGGGCGCCAACATGGTTGGCGCCGCCCTAGGGAGGAGGGCGCCAGCCATGCTGGCGCCGCCCCCCTCCCCCCACGGCCCACCCCTCACCTCCATTCCTGTTTCTCTATATAGAGTTGCAATATTTTTATTTTTGATTTATTTTTTCGGATGTTTTTTCGCACTTAGGATCACGATACAACCAACTACTAGAGAAAAAAAATTAAACTCGAACGGAATATACCATTTAGCTAGATATACGAAAATAGTATACCACTTAGCCTACTTTGCACCTTCATCAAAATTATACCATAACTCCTTTAGCATGTTAAACATAATGCACTCTACCACTATATGAAATTACTTAATCTCTAACCACATGAAATGATGTAGTTTTTTATTTTTATTTTATTTTTTTGATATTTTTTTCACACTTCGGAGAATACAGGAACCAACCGTAGAAAAAATAAACTAAACGGATAAAATATGTGACTTCTAGAATTTTCCAAAGCTCTCCCGAAAAGTCATTCGGGTGTCATTTATTAAAATAGGCGTAACTTTCTCATACGGACTCGAAATCAGGCAAATAATATATCCACGGACATCTACAGAAAAAGTTACATCCGATTTTCCCCTACTTTGTCGGGTTCGGCGATATTAAAACCTCCAAATTCTGCTTGCAAAATTGTGTTTTCGAGGAGAGAAGTTTTTCGGTAGAGCTTTGGAAAATTCCACATGCCACATATTTCGTCCGTTTGAGTTTATTTTTTATATGGTTGGTTCTTATGAGTTCCTAAGTGTGAAAAAAATATCAAAAAACTAAAATAAAAATAAAAAAGTTGCACATCTCTCTCCTCTGCACTAGTTCGGAAAGAGAGGAGAGGGGAGGAAAAATTTTACAGGTCACATATTACGTCTATTTGAGTTCATTTTTCCTATGGTTAGTTCTTGTGTGTCCCTAAGCGTGAAATAAATATTAAATAAATAAAAGAAAAATAAAAAATTTCGGGGGGGGGGGGGGGCGCCAGCCACTCTGGCGCGCTCCCCCTAGCCACCTCAGCATCGCCCCGCCACATCGGCAGGGGACGGCGCCAGAGTGGCTGGCGCAAAAAGACCATTTCTGGGATAAGTTTTTCCAAGCGTCTATTTGCGAAATAATTTTTTCAAAAAGACCAAAATGTGAAAAATCCAGCGGGCCCAGAGGTCATGGACTCGTCAACCAGACTTGAGTGCTTGCCTCCTTGTTGGTAAAGGATGCAACGGTACGAGCCTATAGAACATATGCTGTTCTAACTCCAATAGTCAATCGTGATATCCAGAAACCCGTTGGAAATGGGGAGCAGTTTTAGGAATACGTACAATGACCATTGACCAGACTGGAAGGAGACAACCAGAGAAGAAGAATAAAATAGTAAAATGAAGTTATATGATGGAATAAAATCAAACACGAGGTGATTTTTTTTCTTTTTTTGCTTTAGTGGAATCGCTAGGAAATGAAAAACATAGGTCAAGCCAACGGCGAGCTCCGAACGACAACGAAAAAAAAAATAATTGAGGTATATGCATCTCCTAGTTATTCATTTTCGAATACATTGGCATGCGTACATGCACACACAGATGTACACGCAATACCACGCTCACACACTCACGACATCCCTAAACACGCGCTCAAATAGACCGAAACCAACTTGTTATTATGGTTTATAAAATAATTTTCTTACCAATTTCTACTTACTACTTAAAAAACCAAATAGGGAACGGTCTTATAGGTGCAAGTTCAGTTAAAACCATTAAGTATTTATCAGACGTTTTGTGTCGAACTGTGCCCTTTTGACGAGATAAAAATAAAATTTGACACCTATAACCACTCATATAAGTTGGTTCATAATAAAAATCGGTAGTAATAGTTATAGGTGCTGATTCTTATAATAAACCGGCATTGATATGTAGGACATCAGTAACGGTTTTCAAATTGAACCGGCACTTGTGTAGATCGAGCCGAGCTGAGAGCCATCCAGAATCTTTTAAGTCTATTCTCTTATCTCTTTCCCTCGATCTTATCCACTCAAACCCCTTTCCCTCTTTCCCCTTTTTCGGTTCCTTCTCTACCGCTCGTCTCCACAATCTACGCCCATCTCCTCCCCTCTCTCGCCACCTCACTCCTCTCTCGCATGGGACATGCAGCAGAGGCTGCTCCTCCATCCCCAGCATGGCTCCTATTATCTTGGGGCAACACTCCCTCTCCCTGGAGTGGCGGCAGCGGCGGCTACTCTCCTCCCCGCGTGGCAGCAAAGATAACAGCTGCTCAACTTTCCCGATGGCAGCTCCCCCTCCACCTCCATGGAATGGCGGCAACGGTTGCTCCCCTACCACCCCGACGCGGCACCCTCCCCCCCTCCTCCTTGGTGGTGGTGCCTACTCCCCCTCCCTGGAGTGGCGGCAGCGGCAACCGGTGCAAGGCTTAGCGCTAGCGCTCATCCCCTCTCCCAGGTGCATCGCTTAGATCTGGCGCATGTAATAGCTGTTCTGGTTGATTTTTGTTATTGTACTTGTGTTGATCTGATGATGATTTGTGGATTATATTTTATTTATTGATCTGACGATAATTTGTGGATTGTATGATCCAAGATTTGAGCATAAAACTTGTGGATTAAAATTTGGTTCATTTTTGACCTATGGACTGAACAGTGTTGTGTGTTTATGTGTTACCTGTGAATTAAAATTTGTTCTTGTGGATTGGGAGCCGGGACCGAGGTCGGCGACAGTTCGAAGTATCGACTTGATGATGCGTTTTCTTTTTTTGGCTTGTGGAATCAACATGGTTATCAGCTCTCTCATCAGTGTTGCTTAGTGCTGCCGGTTTGGAAATCTGGCACATATGGGGTTTTCCCAACCGAAACCAAAATGTATTTATGTAAGTGATTATTAGTAGTAAGGTAAATTTTGCTACAGTACATCCAAATATATTAGCCACGTAAGCCACGCGTTGCGTGGCTCTTAAAGACCCGTTTGAAAAATGTGTATATATGGCTCAGGCCAACGGTGCCCTACTATTGATATCTCGTTGATGGGCAAATAAATGGTGACACTATAGCTGGTAGGTTTACAGATATCAATCAGCAGTTTTGTCTAAAATCCAATGGCACTGTAAATTGAAAATCAACATACAAACAGCTTCGGTAACACATTCTGAAAGTAACAGAAGCATAAAGGAAGTAGTATTATATTAATTAGTTCGCTTCATAATATAAGATGCAACTTAAGTATGAGGAATCAGTCAAAGGATAACGTTGATTACAACTTTAACTAATAATCTGCAATCATATATTTTCTCAGCGATCTAAAGTGGTAAGTAAAACCATCCTTATTTTCATTCGTCATTTGATCAGCCTCAAGTGATGTGCACTTGAATATTTAGTATTTAGCAGCATAAATTCAGACATCATTTTAGCCCTTGGAAAAGCATATATGTAAACTGCTGAAACCCTGTCTATGAACAAAACTATTTTTACTGTAATCATAAATGAATACAGTAATTCACTCTCCATGGACAAATTCAGCATGATCATAAATGAACATAGTAGCTTAGCTTATTTTTATGGAAGAACATCAATCAATTGTTGAAGAAAATAGTTGAGCTTCAACTCCTTAAATTAGTATAGCATGTAGGATACAGCAACAAAATCTAGCATTTACCGAAAGAAGTGTAATCCTAAGTTTTCATGCTGTTGGTGGCATGTTACGGTTAGGGAAATACACCCAGGATCATTTGTGCAAACATCAATTGATGCTAGCGACCCAATCCCTCCAAAGATATTGCTGGGATATTTTGGTGTGCTTGCTTGTAATTTATGAAATTAATATTCAGAATTAATTGAAAATTTTATATACACTTCAATGCATCATCTATTGTGAGCTGAGAAGTTAATTTGAGCAACATGTATTGGTCAATTTTAATTTATCTCTAGTTAAAGTCTATTAGTTACATCCAGAAAACAGAAATTTCTAATTAAATTGAAAGCCATTGGCTTTAATCTTATTTGGCTTAAAGGGTAACCTTCCCTGGTTTCTGTTCAAGCAATTTATCAAGCACGAAACGTGCAAAAACTATATATCAAGATGGGACAACTAACCAAATGTTTGCATACTGGCTTTGGCCATCTTTACACACCGTACTTTAACACCGACTCGCAACGAATTACCTCAGATTCTAACATGCTATTCCAGCTGGTACGCAAGCTTTACTGGGCTCCAGCCTCCAATGCTGCCCATGTCGCATCTTGAAGGGCGATGGCCAACCACGCCTCGAGCCCGTCGTCACACGCATGTCGCCAAGAAGGAGAGCAAGGGCAACGCATGATGTGGAGGGGGAAGCCGATGCCTTTGGCTTGGAGGTGGGGGTCGACTTCGATGGCTATCTCCGATCTGCCATCGTGGATCTAATTTTACAGCACCAAACTCGCCTAGAGGCAGCGGCAATAGTTGGGAGGAGGCATGGCTAAGGCGCTCGAGCTCATTGGCGAGGTGGTGCAGGATCCAGTGCGCCTATTCTGGGACGCGGTCGAAACTGGTAATCCACTTCATGGTGGCGGTGGGGAGGTTGGTGGGCTGGCGGCGGCGGTGTGGCCATGTGCGGTGAAGAGACAAGGAGGGGAACATTCTCTCCTTTTTTTTTTTGGTTACCCAGGGACGTGGAAGGATGTATTTGAAAAAGAGCTTTCTCGAAGGATCCAGAAGAGATTTTGCAAATAGAGAGATCTTACGGATGATAATGTCCGGAGGATGTATCGAACGGTCCTTGATTTATTGATGACGTGGCCCAATCAGATTGCAAGAAACTTTAGTTCTTTCAATACTTTAGATGTGTAATTTAATTAGCGGTAGACATCAGAAAAACATGTCACGGTTGAAAAACACAAAAAAAATTGGTAATTTGCTGGAAGGTACTTTCGGCTCAATTGAAGAGATAATTTCTTAGGAATGATGAGAACACTTCTAAGACCACATACTTCAAATATAACGTTAAAGGAAAAATTTTGAAATTATACAACTATAAATTTACCTCATCCCAACTACATCCTTAGCATACACCATGTTCCATATTCACTCTAGTCTCAGCTCAGAAGCTTTTGGCCCTAGGAGCATTCTCATCTTTTTTAAAGAAAAACTTCTATCCAATTGAGTCGAAAGCATCATCTCGCAACTTTTAGTTGTAAAACGTTTTTCCGATTTTTACTAGCAAATTACATAAAATTGAAGTGTCCTATAATAAAAGTTACTTAATAATTATTAAATAAACCAACCTAATACATGATATAATACATCGTACTACTATGAATCCGAGAATATACCGGATGGCCTCGCAATTAAGATTTTATCGAGATACTTAGTATTGATGCAAATAAATTCTCCTCAAAACAATGGGCGCCTGTATCAGAGTCATTCTGGCACAATGTACCATGTCTGCACACGGGCACGTGTGTGCGTGCGTCCTCACAGGCTGCAACGTACGTGTACTTGGCGTGTTCTACGACGGCACGTACGACGTACGCAAGGGGATGACGAGCATACATGCACGCATAAACTTGACTCCAAATTAACTACTGCACCTTGTTTTTTTCCCAAATGGATAGAGAATAATACTAGGAAATCGCAATACGCAGCAACTTGGATTGGATATTCTCTTCAGTTTGAAAGCACGAGCTCGAGCTTAGCGTGCCCGACACTATAAAACCCCCTGGTGTGAGGGCTCTTTTTCCAGCAAGAACACCAAGTCACAAGCCACTCCACAGTAGCTAGTGTTGTGAGGTTGAACCACCCCAGCAAATCATCTGACAGGTTTGTTCTTTTGAACTCTCCGGTCTTTTTAGCTGCACAGGGACGAGGGATGCAGAGCAGATGAATAATTAACGGTCCAGTTCATACTTATATATAATATATCCGTATTTTAATACAGAAGTTGTCATTCACCTATGATATAACGTTTATTTATCTTATGTATTTATTTTTTAAATAGTTATGTATTTATTTTTTAAATAGCTACAGGGATGGCGGATTCATATAGGAATACTTAATATTTTTTAACAATTAAACTAATGACAACAAAATAAATGAAACTTGTTTGATTTTTTTTATTAACCCGAATGATCAAACATTATATAAAAAGTGAAATAGGGAACTTTCCCACGTGATTTTGTGGGACTAGTTGAACTGGGTTTGATATGCAACTCTTTGCTCATTTTTCGTATATATACTTGATATACAATAGATACAAGTACAATTGAATTGAATATACGTTTAATATGTAACTCTTTGCTAATTTTTCATATATATACTTGATATACAATAGATACGATTACTATTATATTGAATTGAATATACAATGCTTATATTTATATAAATACAATTGTATTTTTATACAACTATACTATCTATACGCATAAGTTAATATGATAATTTGTAGGCCTC
Source organism: Oryza sativa Japonica Group (assembly GCF_034140825.1). Taxonomy (NCBI): domain Eukaryota; kingdom Viridiplantae; phylum Streptophyta; class Magnoliopsida; order Poales; family Poaceae; genus Oryza; species Oryza sativa. The sequence continues at coordinate 26,547,007 of NC_089045.1, forward strand.
CAGAGTTGACGTGTTGTTTTGTTTTCGAGCAATGTTTTAGGCTCAAATTCTTCAATGACTATTTAGGTGAGATGAAAGATACGAGAGGATATCTTTTCGAGGGATATATGAAATAAACTTTCTCTCTGTTTTTTTTATAACTCTTATTTATATCTCAATTTTTCAAGTTATATATTTTTTGGACTGTGTAGGCGACCGAAGAAACAAGAAAATGGCATCGATCGAAAGTGAGAGGAATGAGGAAGTCGTTGGGCAGCTCAGTTCGGAGCAGAAAGCACGCTTAGATGAGGTCATGAAGCAAGCTGCGCTGTCGTTGCAGTCTGACGAACTTCTTAACAAGGCAGCGGCAGGCAAATTACAGGCCGGCAATTACTATTTTTACGTACAAGGTGATTTGTACAATTATACAAAGGGACCCCTGACTACTACTACGGATGTACAGCAACAATATTCAGGATCCGTTCTCATTGACTATACCAACCCTCTTAAGCCCAGCAGCAACAATAAGGCCGGCACCGGCAGTTTTACCATGGCAGGCGACGGCAGTGTTGAGGCAGCTGTGGTATATTTTGGCAAGAACGACAAAGGTGATCAGGACTGTGCATGGCTCATTGGTTTTAACATAAACACAACGACTAAACCCGAAGTACGTGCTAAAAAAAATTCATTGCCTTGCTCTATATATATATATATATATAAAATCAAAGGTAATTAATATTTTTTTTTCTTTGATTTTAGAAGTTGCAGGTTTATGTGTTCTGCGGCCCTTTAATTAATTCTGTGATTAATTTCATCAACCCCAACTGGGCAGAAATTAAAACAAAGATAGAACGCGGTGGGCAAGTCGGTTTTTACAAGGACGACCAGACTGTTACAAATGTCTATGCCGGCGTTGCTGCTACCGACCCCAGTATGCCAGGCAGGTATTCTGTTTCTATAGCCTTCGATCTGTGAAATACGCACTTTCATCGATAATAATGTACTAGCTAGATCCAGCGGATCATTAGCTAATGTGTGTGCTCTATATATGTGTGCTACTATGTATGACCAAGGGCATTCGCTTGTTCCCCTGTAATTAAGAACATGCAAGGTACTGTCTTGTGTGTTTCTGTGTGTAATGTTTACATGTACTACACCCCTATGATAAATAAAACTGCCCTTCTATACGTAAATCATCTCTGTTCTGTATAAAGCATCATGCTTCTGGTACGGTGACTTACACCGTATTTATTCGTAAGTTACACGTACTGTCGGCTATCACTGCCCCTTCTTTTCATCCAGCAAATGCGCATGTCGGCATGTATAGAACAGTGATAGTGTTGGCTATCTCACTGCTGGTGGTTGCTCCACTGGCACTATTTCCTCTCCAGCAGACAGAAAAACAGGAAAGAAGAAAAAGGAAAAATGCAACTTTGAAAAACAATCCGTACTTGCTTGCAACGTTTGACCACTCGTCTTATTTAAATTTTTTTTCAAATATAAAAAATAAAAAGTTGTACTTAAAGTACTGTAGACAATAAAGTAAGTCACAAATAAAATAAATAATAATTTCAAAAAATTTTGAATAAGACGAGTGGTCAAACGTTACAAGCGAAAAAACTAAAATCCCTTATATTATGGGACGAAGGGAGTAACATACTATAATCCACTAATATCCAGTTTACAACTCAACGAATGCACACATCCATCCATGCACATCTAAAACATAAACATGCACATCAAGATCAGAAGTACACATCAAGAACAGAAACATCCACTACTCATTGTCGAATTGGATCTAGCTAGGAGAGGGAGAGATACCTAGAACAGCCGCCCAGCGTCGAGCAACTGCACACTACGCCAGATCAGCGATGGACCAAAATTTCCCGTCACAGAAGATATTTTTGTGATGGTTATTCCAACCATACTGTGGGTCTATTTTTTAATTGATAGTGACTGTCATTGAGTAATTTCAAGACGTGTTTTTTTCAATAAACAGGAGGAGAAACCTTACTGGGATTTGATTTTTTTTTATACAAGAAAAGGGATAACCAAACTGTACAAGAGATGCGACATAAAGGCAACAAATGCCATTTCAAAGCTTTTCAGGCATTAAAACCGTTATAAAACTGCTCCTGAAAGCATATCGAGAACCAAGCACGGAAGAAATGTCATAGGAGATCTAAACATGATAATGACATCGAAGCTAGCACACGATATTTATAAACGTGGTTCAACAGAAGTCTACATCTCTAGAGCACTGATTACGGACGCTCCTCTCCGATCCAACATATTACAGCATATCAAAGTTATAACAACTCTCGGCCGTATGCCGGCCGCCTGTAGCCACTCCCTCTCACTATGCTAAGTCGTCATATATAGTTATAACAAGTTCACCCTTTTATTTAAAAGAGATTCTAGGATAAAGTCTAACTCTTACTCTCTACTCCTATATACCTATTATAATTTTAAGTCCTAAACTGTAAGCGGCTCTATACACATATTCAACGTAAACTCTAAAAAACCCCGCTTTTGACTAATATGCCACGGCAAACTGAATTTATTCCTGTGTAAACCTTCATGTACCTTTCTGCCGCTCACAGCGAGCTGCTTGGACAAGCCTTCACTAGGCTCACCGTAAACAAGAGACTCCGTTATCCCTATAATTTCATCCTCTTGACTCCACCATGTCTCAGTCGTCTTGCCAAGCGAAATTGAATTCCTTTTGAGCTATAACATCATAAACTGCACGAAGACCATGTTCACCTCCATCTTCTGTGTTAATTTAGCTTGATCTAATCCATAACTAGGTAACACGCGTCATCACCAAATAGATAAATCAAACTCATCAGACATGAAGAAAACCTTTTTCTTTATTTTGAACCAAGTTAATAAATCCAACTTTCACGCTTTTTTGCATCCGTAGACCGATTCCATGATAATTTAAGAAAATCACCGTTACCTTCAATCACCCGAATAAATTATCACCATAGCGATTGCTCTTTTTCTTCGGTGACGCGGTTTTCTTATATTACTGTCATACTGACTTCGCAGATTCTGCATATATTATGTTTAGTCAATCATAGCGTTGACTCCATTAACGTATTTGACCCTTTCTTTCCCAGGCCTAATTAATTTTTTCCTCCCTGCCCATGATTGCCAGTGCTTCGTCAATAACTTAACACACCCCCTTGCAATATCACACGAAGAAATTACCATACATGGCCACACTGAATATGTAGCACATTGGACTATATGCTGGCGACGCGGTGGGCGTGGGCACGGCGCACGCTTTCGGCGTGGACGCACAACTGCGGGCGATGGAGCGCTAGCACACGAGGGCGGTGGACTCAGAGCAGCGGTGCAAGGGCGAGCGACGGCGCCAAGGAGGCGGCGTAGTGAGCGCCGATCACTCGGCTTCTCCTGGGCACGTGTCAGCGACGGATGGAATGGGCGGCGCCCGTTTGGGGCCGGATATCGACATCGGCTACGGTGGCACGGAGGGCGTGAGCTCGGCACACCCTTTCGGCGTGGACGCGCGACCGCGGGAAGGCGAGGCTGTGCACCGGGCGTAGCGGGTGTTGGCGAGGCTGACGGCTTCGAGGAGAAGGGAAGGGCGAGCTAGCGCGTCCGTGTTTCGTCACGGTTATAGATGGCCAAAGGGCCCGTCCGACACGGCCCGGCCCAGGCACGGCTGGGCACGGCCCAGCAGCCATCGGGCCGGCACGGCCCGTGCCGGCCCATGGGCTGCACCTCCCGCCCAGGCACGGCCCACCAGCTGTCGGGCCGTGCTGTGCCAGCCCGAAGGTATGGGTGGCCCATCGGGTCTTTTTTAAAATAAGTATATTTTTCATCCCTCCTCTTTGGGCTATTTCATATGTATAGCTAAAATAAGTCTATTTTCGCCCCTCCTCTTTGGGCTGACATATGTATAGCTAAAATAAGTCTATTTTCTGTCCCTCCTCTTTGGCTGACATATGTATAGATAAAAAAAAGTCTATTTAGGTCCCTATTCTTTCGTCCATGGCATATAATATGTCTATTTTTACTCCCCTAGCTGCCGGCCGATCGTGCCGGGCCGGCACGGCCTAGTGGTCAGGCCGGGCGGGCACGGGCCCGAACGTGCTGTGCTTGGGCTGGGCCAAAATACCGTGCCATGGGCCGGGCCGTCGGGCTTCGGGCCTTTTGGCCATCTATAGTCACGGTGTAGCGCGACGCGGTGCGGCACGGTTTGGCACGCTGCTCGCCCGGTTCAACATTTCGTCGAGCAGGTGGCGGGCGCGTGTGTTGGATGCTTGGGAGGAGAAAGGAGGGGGTGATTGGGCTGGTTTGGGCCGTCCTAGGTCCGCCGAGAATGAAGGAGGGAGATGGGCTGGCCTTGGTGCTGGGCTGAGATGGAGAGAGGAAAGGACAGATTCTAGGGCCCACAGGAATAGTAATATTTCATCATTTTAGGAATTTCAGAGTTTGAATTTTGGAGAGTATTTGTTGGAATTGTAAATGGACTGTAAAAGGGACGGTGGATTTTAATAATCCTAGGAATATATAGGTGGACTTTGGATGAAATATTTGAGATCTCTAATGGCGAAACCTAAAATTCAAATATGAAACAAAATTTTGAAAATAAATTTTGTATTTAAAATAACTTTTAACGGCAACGAAAATCAGGATGTTACAATAAACTTAGTTAAATTTATAGAAACTTGACTAAGAAAAAATTCAAATGACTTATAATATGAAACGAAGTGAGTAGGAAGACTATAGGAATTTTGAGATTATGTAGGCTCCGTTTGGTACCACATGTTCTCAACTTCTCCTCCTCGTTTTCCGCGTGCACGCTTTTCAAACTACTAAACGGTATGTTTTTTTAAAAAGTTTCTATACAAAAATTGCTTTAAAAAATCATATTAATTCATTTGCGAAAAAATAGCAAATACTTAATTAATCATGTGCTAATTGCTGCTCTGTTTTCTGTACCGGGGAGTGAGGGTTCCCGAACGCAGCCTTAGATTGAGCAAGAGAAAAGGAGATGTTACTTGGAATTCTCTTAGAAATCAAATAACATGAGGTTGGAGCACAAATCACTAAAAAGAGGTAAGTGATATTGTTTATTTTCAGATTTATTTTCGCATTTGGGAGAATTGTTTGAGGTAATTGTTCGAGGTATTAAATCAAGTGATAAATTCACTGCAGCTTTCATGTGAGTTTTGTGGGTTAATTTAGGCTAAGACCAGTAAGGTTAATTAGGAAAGGATAGACCAACTAGTTCGCTCGCAACAACTACCTATATGTCAACATTTCTGTCCAAAGAGAGAGATGCATGAGTCGTTGTCCGTTATGAAAGAGTAAAGTGCATGGACTGTTCTTAAACTTATTGGGATGTGTCGTCTAAGTCCTCTAAACTCTAAAAATACATATCTAAATCCCATAACTTGTCATAGTATGTCATATATGTTTCAAATCGTCATAGCCCTTCAAGATCCTATACGTGGCACTGATGTGGTATGCCACATGGATATAACGTGACATCATTTTAATTCACAAATAAGATCCATTTAAAAATTTTTCTGTTTCTTTTTTTCTTCTTTTCTTCTCCTTCTCTTTTTTCTTTTCTTCTCATTTCTCTATGACCCAAGCAGAAGAAAGGAAAAAAAAATAAGAGTGAGACGAAAACGAAAAAGAAAAGAAGAAATTACGAACGTAGTTGCTCGTTACTGATACTGCATCAAATGCAAGCTACACACTACCAAACCAGGTAGATCATTGCCTCCCCTTCAATCAGGGCCACTTCAGATTGAAGTCAAACTCATGTCATCTACCTATAGTACAGCTCATTTTGTTGTGAAACAAGTTGATTTGCTCTTTATTATTTGGTCGCAATCTTCGATGTCCCTTTTTTATGTGTTTATAGTTACATCATCAGTTTGCTGTTCTACACCGTACTTTTTACTGTGTTTGCAATTCATCATCAGTCATGTAATGTGTGTAATGTAATACACGCGCCCGGGACAAACAGAGGATGCTCTGTTCCATAATTAGCACCAAGGAATGCAACGGGGATTCGATTTTATGATAAGGATATATACTAATAATTAGTTCTTGATGAGTGACCAGCAAATGGATCGATCATCACCAGACAGAAATGTACTCTAGCTAGGCACTCCACACACGTAGCCAATAGCTAACTCAAACGCCAATGCTGTGCAATAACTTCTCTACTGTCGATGCATGATTAACGGGCATGACGACCTTGGTTACTCTAATTCCTATATATATCCTAATTGCAGGTTCTTTAGACATGCATGGTGTCTTGCAAGTTCCTGGTGCGTCCTAAACCTATGATCACACACCGGCATACCATAACCAGCCTCTTCGTATTTATACTCATTTGCAATTGCAATCGCTTATCGGAAGCACTACTTAGAAAAAAAACATTTTTCCTAACATGGAGGTCTTTTTTTTAGGCGGACAGGATCCTTGGAGTCAAATGACCACCTATAAAAATATAAATCGGGATGAAGTTCATGGACCACTTAAGCGGCGCCTACGAAAATGATTTTCGTAAGCGGACCATCTAAACGGCGCCTGCACCTTATATGGTCCGCCTACAAAAATCGTACCTACCAAAAAAACTTTAACACTTATCTACTCCTCCAACCCCTTCCACCACTCATTTCTCTAAACTTATCTTCTCAACTCCCTCCCTCCACCGGCTTCTTAGCTCTCTCTCTCCCCCTCCCTCCCTCCACAGGCAGCGGCGTAGCGGGTGGACACGGCGGCAGTGGTGACGTGGTTCCTCGGCCTCCCCTCCTAGATATATACACATACACACGTGCGCGCGTCTATATATATGTATGTATGTATGTATGTATGTATGTATGTATGTGTGTGTGAATGAAAATGCATATTTGAGCTCGGGTACATATGTACCCACCATCCCTGCCGTCCAACTACCTTGGAGATTCGCGTGGGCACCGTCACACCAAGCAGGAGTGGGGAGTGCTTACCCAATTGGCAGTCAGGCTTAAAGGGAGAACAGGAAGTAACATGTACGTACGATTGCATGGGGACTGTGAGCAAATCCCGGAATTGTCCTTTGCTGCTGAGAGCAAACACCACTGCAGACCCACGACGAAGAAAATGTCCGTAGGGCCCACACACATTGATGGCAAAAGCAGTCAAAAAAGATATTGGTGCATTCACTACGATTCATGTCTGGCTTATTTTAGATCCTGAAAAAACTTTTCACTTTACTCTCCTAACAAAATTTCTTTTCTTTTGTTTTCACTGTAGAGGTTTTTTTGTTGCGCTGAAAATTTGGTATAATAAAGATGCGTCCGCAACTTTCGCCCCAACGTTCCTTTTAGTTTTTTTTCATTGTTTACATAGTATGATAGCATTTGGAATTGATTTAAAATAATGGAGGATTACCGGCAACCATTTTTTTAGAAAGAAAATATAAATGTGAAAAAAAACACGTAAATAACGTAAAGAAGAAATACCAGCATAACGGAGAGGAGGTATTTACGTTATTTACGTAATTACATAAATAATAGTAAACATTTGACCGACAAACGCCATGAAAAGTTCCAAAATATTTAAGAATTTTTGTAATTCCAAAAATATTGCAAAATATATAGATGGCAATCTACGGTTCTAACAAATTTCCATTAAAAATGCAACCTGTACAAAGAGAAAAACAACCTATAAATCTAGAGAATGAATTACATACAAACTTATAAAGCGGTGATCTTTTTTACAAGGTCACTCTGTCAAAAACAACGATCCGCCCAGACTTTATGATCTCGATCAAACCGAGTTCTATATAAGAGCGTAGAAACGTCAAACCAGTTAGAATGGGTAGGTACCCTCATTGCTCAGTCTCCCATATGACCAAATGATGTATAATACATGTGCATGCATTACTACTGCGTCGTCCGAAACCGTCAACCAAGTATCTAGGGTATATGTGCTCGTGTACAATTTCCCATCTCCTATATATATATATATATTACTATACACACACTTATTATATATGTTTGTGCTGCAGATAATCATAGGTGGGACATTTCAGAATAAAAGCAGAATACACGAACAACATATAATTTATCCCTCTGGTCAAATATATTTTACGTTTGAGATCTGAGTTTAGCTCTCCAAACATGATATAAATGGCTGGAGGGAGCAACTCATATAAACATATGTAAATTAAAACAGAGCTTCCCTTCTATATAATATCCCCATGCTATTAACAAATTACGGCAAGTGTGTAGCTCGTTGCTCCACCGCTGGGGCGTCATTGTTGCTTGGGCATGGCGGTTGGTCACACTGCCCGCGGGATCTTACAGGAGGGCAATCGGGATTGTTTTGAGGGTCGTAGGTACCTGCACAGGTGACCGAAACGTTAGCTTTTCTTTTTCTCTTATATAAAAGTTACATATGCTAGTTAACATGATTGAAAAATATGAACTAATAATTTAGCGGACGGACAACTCTAAATTTCATAATATTCTTGACATCTATGATCTGCAACAAATTAACGTTTGGCGACGGATTTATGTCATGGCTTAGTGAAAACCTAGTATGAAGGTTCCCTTTGGGATTTTCACCGGTTTCCAAATGAATCTATTTTTATTATATACTAAAAATTCATTAAACAACATACAAATGCTCCCACACCGCCACGTAGTAGACATCCTACCATCGCTTTTTAAGTCGTTACGTGGTACGTACTCTACTAAATTAGAAAAAATCATAGAAATTATGATAAAAGAAAACATCCGATCCGACCATCGATATTTAAATATTTTTACTTAAAATAGGTGGACCATTACTTTAAACCATTAGATCTACTAGAGATAACACAAAGGGTGGGCCAATTGAATTTATTGCAAAAAGATCTCTCCTCCCACTCCTACCGTACATGTGCATATACATAACTATGTGAAACCCCGCGCATTGTTACAGAAGTTTATTATGATAACATAAGTAAAAAATAAGAGTTAATTTTATTTTGGACCATGTTTTATTGCCAAAGTTTTACTTTGGCCTAGGTAACTTGAACTTTGTTGTACAATGGATCATCCCAAACCACATGTTCATATATATATATATATATATATATATATATATATATATATATATATATATATATATATATATATATATATATATGCATATCATTGTCGAAGGAGAAGCTAGACATGACTAGCGAATAGAATTAGGGTGGTCCATTATATAACGAAGGTAAAGTTACCTACTCCACAGTGAAAAGATTGGGTATAGGATGGTCCAAAACTATTTGGCATTACAATCTCTTTTTCGTATGCTGATCTTTTGGAGCTAAGGTGTGGCATGCTACAATTCATGTGACTAACAAATCCTTAAAATCAAAAGTTAGATAAATTTTAAGTAAGAAACTCCCACTTGTTATTTGCATATATATTAAGTCTGTCACTCAACCACAATCAATATAACCAACACTATTCAACATGTTTAAATTCGAAAGGCAAAAGAAGTCACTATTACTTACAACCCCGTCGCTCCAGGGTTGCAGCAGCCGGCCGTGGAGCTAGGATGCTGGCCATAATAACAAGCAGGATCACCAGCAACAAGGCTGAGACAGAGTAATCTGATCTTGTCGACATTGCTGGCCTCCAAGCTAGCAATCCCCTCTCTGCTTGAAGGCCTCCTGAACAACTTCCGACGCACAAGAACTGAAGCCGTCTCATCGATCGTCTTGTATACTCCTATATATATTAATTTGTGAATATAGGGCGGCTTTCTACAACGACTGAGCAATCAATTGGAATTTTTAGTTTACATTGACCGTGTGCTTTTCGCAACGAGGGGCCGATGATCCAGGGAAGCTTCCGTGCCCTGCACTGCAGGCCTCTGTGCCGTGGTTTTCTTTTGGGAAGTGACATAATGTTTTCACATTTTCTTAAATAAAATACATAAATATACTACATCTAAAAACATGTGATGACCAGCATTAGTACAACATATATATATCTACTACCTTAATCGTAGAAAAATTACGGTCTAAAATTGTCCTGCACAATAATAAGAAACAAAAGGTACAAATCCAAACCGTGAAAGGTATACGTGTACTCTTCACCACAGTATCTATGTTTATTTTCACATTGTGTAGGTCGAGTTTTAGACTTCAATTTTTGTGGGATCGATGTTTGATGTCAATATAGTTAGAGTTTTGTTAACTTTTTCGATAACTAGATCTATACCTTATTATATTGAAAAGGTAAAGAAGTCTTATGATTCCTCCTTTTTCTGTTGGTAGTCAAAAACCGATGCTTCCCTTATTCCCTTTCCTTCCCGGCGATAATATCGTAGATGGAGAAGTGTGCCATAAATTTCTACGAAACGATGCAGACATGAAGACCGGTGACTCATGTAACGCGTCAATACAAACTACAATTAAGACGCTGTACGTACAGGATTCTTACAGCAGGTACAATATATATAGTAGACTATAAATTAGCTATAAATATATTCTAAAAAGATACTTCTTCCGTTTCACAATGTAAGTCATTTTAGCATTTCTTATATTCATATTGATGGTAATGAATCTACATAGATATATGTCTAGATTCATTAACATCAATATGAATATGGAAAATGCTAGAATGACTTATATTGTGAAACGGAGGGAGTAAGAGAGAAGAGAGAAGAACAACGAGATACAGATTTGTAGCCAGCTACAGCACATATATTAATATCAACGTATATATGATATGTGTGACAAGGTATTAATAGTGTGATATATGTTTCTAGGTAATTATTAGATTGACTATATAGATGATTTAAAGCTAGTAGTTGGCTATACCGTTAAACTTGCTCTTATAATAATTTTGACCCTGCAGGGAATCACTTTATTTTCGGCAGAACTTTTTTTTTTTTATAAAAAAACATGATCTAAACAATTCAGTACTTCTCTAGAGAATACCATCATGTATGGCAAAGAAGCTCGATATTGTCTGGACTCCACGGCTAAATGTCTGAGGATGTACATATCTATCTATTTGTCTCAATCTATGGAGGGAACGTATTCTATTCATATAAGTATTCTGGTGTATATAACGTGAACATCAACTAAAAAATTTTATCAAAAATTATAAAAATAATTTTACAATTACTTCCAATAGTATTGTATTTATATGTAAAGTCTTAACCTCAATTTTTTTTATATTTCAGCTGTAACAAAATAAAAAATTCTGACAGTGTCGAGAGTATAATTTTTTTTAGAATTTTATCATTTTTGTTGTTTCATATATATATCAAAAATTGAAGATGAGATTTTACATAAATGTAATACTACTAAAGTACATAATTTTTATGATATTTTTAGGTGGTGTGCATGATGTGTATAAGATAAGCCTTGTGTATATAATATGTTCCATCTATCTGTAGCTCTGCTAATTGGACACTTCAAAAAAACTCCCACTTTAACTTAAAAGACCTAACCGTTAATTTGGCATTTGACCTAATCTAGATATTATATCCTACGAAGCCTCAACATTATATTGTGGGCCAATGTTTTTAAAGTTGTAGGTTTGTGGACTATTTTCAAAACCCATATTTTTAGGGTAATAATGCACATATAGGAAAAAAAACACCCCAGAGTAACAAACCTCCCCGCATTGCCCACGCACGGGTGACACGGGGAGAAACCCTAGCTGCCACCCTCCCCCCTCCCTCCTTACTGTCTACCACGTCGTCGCCAGAGCACGCTGCTGGAAAGCCAAGCAGCGTGTTAGGAAGGTGGTGGCGGAGCCATAACCTTAGCGAAGCTCGGCCTCAAGGCGGGGGAGACGGAGTAGCTGATGCAATGTTGACATGCCCCTGCGAGGGCAGCCGCAAATTTGGTGCCACTGCCACATGATCTGGCCCCACACGATGGGACTCGACCAACATGGGCAGGATCTAGCTGGGGTGTTGTCGAGCCATTGGTGGCGAGACTAGGAGTGGAGCAAAGCCATGCCGGTGCTACGCAGAGTGGAGGCGGGAGGCCCGAGCTGCACGGAAAGGCTGTGAAGAGGCGTGGCCAACGACTGTGGGAGGCCACGCGACGCTGAGAGGCGTGGCCAGTGCCTGGAACACAGCTGAGGTGTGACTAGCAGCAGCAGTGGGTTGTTGTGGCCCGATGAGTGGCAACCGGTGGCCGGCAGTGATGCAATGGTGGTAGGGGATTCAGGGTTAGGCGATAGCGATGAGGATGGACGGCCTGAGGTGGCGAAAGCGGTGGAGCCATGAGGTAGGTGTTGCAAGCCTATGTTGGGCTCCGATCTAGACGACAGTCCTCTTGACAGCCCACGAGATGGCCACGTTGGGACGTTGTTTGCGTGAAACCTGTGGGCACTGCTTTTCCCTTGGGACGTTGTTTGCGTGAAATTTCCTATCCTCTCCGATAGTGTCGTTCAGATGAAAACCACGTCCTAGCTCCTCAGGGCGGCATCAGTGGTACTCGGTGCTGCATCCTTTTTAGAGGTGTCGTTTAGAAGTTCCTCTCCCTTAGATTGTCATATTATGTTTGTTCTTCAGTAGAGGTTTTGGTCATAGATGCATGATGTGGGTGTTGTTTTTTCTTCTCCAGAGCTGTAGACTTACTTTCTTTTTCTTGCACGATCAATATGAAATGTCGCACCGTCTTGTGCGTGTTGTTTCAAAAAAAGTTTTTGGTAGGGTATGTTTATACCCTATTTTCAAAGCACATCTACCATATCTCTTGTTTCAGTACTATATTATCGATAGGAACGTAGAACTCATCATTATCTAATCTAAGGATGGCATTGGGTAAAGTCAGGTTCGGGTAGAGCAAGAACATGCCCGACCCGAGACCCAAAACTCCTCGCCCACCCATAGCAACTACTTTCATCAGACGTAAAATAAAACCCATACCCATATCCGTTGATTATTGAGTACACATAGGTTTTCAATAACATGATATAATATATCAATTGATAAATATAAGGAAGTGTAAGGGGGGAGCCGCGCCCTCGCGTCGCCCTCGCGCGGCGGCTAGGGGGCGAAACCCTAGCCGCCGCCGCCCCTCCTCCTGCCTCCTCCGTGCTTCGCCGCCGCCGGAGCTCGTCGCCGGCAAAGCCGGGCGACGTGCTGGGATGGCGGCGGCGGGGCCGTCCTCCTCGGCTCATCTCGCCCCGGCGCGGGCGTGGTGACGATGGCGGCGGGACGGTGAGGTCGCGGCGACAGGGACGGCGCGGCAGTGGGGCTCTCCATGGCGACGGCGGCGCGGCGGTGGGGCTCTCCACGGCTTCGACGACGGGCGACGGCGTCGCCAGATCCGGTCGCCCGGCTTCCTAATCTAGCCGGGGTGACCGGCGACGGGCTCGGTCGGTGACGACGCCAGCGCCGCTCGGGCGTAGGCAGGTGGCCGGTGAAGGGCTTCTCCGGCGCAGGCTCGTCGGCGACGACTACATCGGGTCGGCGGCGGCCCATGTCCAGTCGGCGGTGGCTCCAGTCCGGCTCTCGGTGGAGCGCGCTCCGGCGCCGGCTGCCGCGGTCCTGGCCGGGGGCACCCGACCTACTGCGGTTCTGCCGGCGACGGGGACGGCGCCTCCATCTCCCTCCCTCCTGTTCCTCTAGATCCGGTTCTCCTCTTCAGTTGTTCTTCTTCCGGTGCTCATCGGCGGTGCGACGCCCGCTAACCTCTTTTTAGGTGCTCCTCCCTTCTTAGGCTAGGCTGTTTCAAGTCGATGCCGAGGAGCTCCTTGGTGTGGTAGGGGTGGCGTGCGGAGTTTGGTTTCCGGCGTCCTGTCTCGCTGGTCGTCGGCCGCACCGTAGGTTTGCTGCAGTTGGGTTCCTATGTGTGAGGTGGTCTCTGGTCGAGTTGCAATGTGATTGACTGTTGAGGCGGAGTCGGAGCTTCTTGTCTTGCAAGCTCGGCAACGATGACCCTCAATAGACGTCCAGGAAATGCGACGAGGGTTTGGAGGTGGAGCATTTTGAGCGAGTCTCGGGTGAAAACCTTGCCTAGTGCTATTCTAGGTTGATGATATCGACGCCTGTGGGTGCCGTTTCCTCCTTGGAGGTATCGTCATGATGGCTCTCTCTCCCTTCAGGTGAAAACCGGGTTCCTTTTGGAACGGGCGTTGATAACATTCTTGATGTTGTTCCCTTGTTGAAGGCTTCGCTTAGAAGGTTTCTGCTCCACTAGAGGATGTTTGGTGGTTCTAGAGACCTCGTGCATTATGTTGTCGAAGCTGCTTGCCTTTGGCAAGCTCGGCAACGATGACTTTTGTGAGGTCTCAATAGTTGATTTCCTTTTCTTTTCTGTATAGGTTTTTGCCGGTTTCCCTTTTAATTAACCGTGCTTGTTCGGTTTTTGGGCCCGATTTCCCTTATTAACTGCGCCAATTCTCTTCTTCTATAAATTCCGGCAGGAGAAACTCCTGCCGTCGGTTCCTCGAAAAAAAAACATTTATATTTAGCCAATAAATATGAAATTGTTGACATTTGAGGTCATGATTACGGTATTTTGATGATATGGAGATCGTTGGTACTAGGGTATATACGAGATTGAGGTAAAAAAGATGGAGACAAGGATTTTTATACAGGTTCGGGCCCCTTATCTGACAGGTAATAGCACTACTCCTATTGGCCGAAGCCGGTGTTGCTCTTATTCTTCATAATCACACAAGTATAATATTTATGATAACTTATCTATCTGTTGTCTACTTGGCGGTATAGATAACCTACACGTAGTCAACGACAAGGTAGTCTTCCTCCTTGAGTATGAACTCATCGAGATCAGAGATAGCACTAGATCCCTCTTGTCAGCCTCTCCAGGCACCATATTGGGTCTATCTAGGCTTATCTCTGATGTCGATGTTTCGCAGTGTGTGCTGGTGTTTCGATCTTTTATGTCTCTCCTCTTCTCTTAGGGTCTTGTATTTATACCCATAGATGTCCCCATGTCCAAGTAGAACTAGGGTGATCAATATGGATACAATCCGAGTGGTCCGTGTTATTTCCATATATAACTTTATTTGTCCTTACTTATCTGGAACTCCTTCTATATACAATGTATGATTTTATATAAGACTTGGTATATGGTGGGCCCCACCGAGCTTAGTCAATTACTATTAGGTACGTGGTATCCATAACCATAGCAGAAACCAAAATAATCAATACTACAAGTTACAATCATTCACAAAATATGAAATATGGGCCAAAATTCATAAGTTCTACAATTACAAACTATTTCATCTCTGAGAAAGAAAACAAATGATTAAGCCATTAGTAGTATATGACTTCGTTACACTTGCATATTCAAGTTTAGTTAGTGTTGACCAATCTTTAAAAAAAATTGTATATTAAGATAAATATTTGGGTGCCCATGGGCAAAGAATAAAACCGATGAGTCTACGGGTCGGGCGCCCGATCGGTTTGGAGAAAAATCGAGCGCTGATATCAGCATGACGTCAACGCCCGATTTACGTGCAAAACTACTTTAAACTGATTTTTCTCTTAAATTACTTATCCAAATCATGATCCGATTGCACCATTAAATTCATTGCAATTAAATCTTCAAAACAAGACCACACATGGATATATTCCGACGAATTTTTTTAAGCTTATTATAGAATTATTTTTAAATGTTGCACGATGTTCCACCAGGTGTATCGGAATTGTTTCACTAAGTAGATTGAAAATGTTTCACTCGTTTAAATTGGGTGTTGTTTCACCTTATGTAAAAATAATGTTTTAACAAATAGCGAAAGAATGTTTCAGTTCACTGCAACATTTGATCCATATATAGTGAAACATTATAGTATACTAGGTGAAACATTTTTCGGTGGAAGAAAAAATAAAACAAATTCCATTAATAGGGGGGTTTCCAAAATATGTGGGTTTTTTTTGTTGCAATGGAGTATTTCAGTTAACTGCAACATTAGATCTATAAATAGTGAAACATTGTGAATATACTAGGTGAAACATTTTTGGTGGAACAAAAAATAAACCAAATTCCCATCATAGAGGGTTTCCAAAATACGTGGGTGATTTGTTGCAAAAGAATATTTTAATTCACTGCAACATTAGATCTATACATAGAGAAACATTGTAAATACACTAGGTGAAACATCTTTTGTGGAACAAGGAGAGGGACAAGTGGGTGGGTCCAGCGGGGTGCACACTTGGGGGGAGGGGGAGCAACCGATTTTCCCACCTCCCCCCGGTCGACCGATACAGAGCATTATCGGAATAATACTTCGGATTTCGATTGGACATACCACCCATACCCATCGGGTGCGGTGCGGATGCGGTGTGGACCCATGGATAAAAATACTATCCCTAATCTAGCCTCTAGGCGCACTTCTCGAGAAAAGGCACGGATGACATAATTTGGCTGAAAGGAAGCTACGACACACCAGCGATACACGATGTACTCAGCTGGCATTCATTCGCGATTTCTAATCGGCACGCGCCGGCGGCGCACGTTTCCGGCTCATAAGGCCCAGCGCCGGCACGCGCGCGCCTCCCACTCTTTTTTTTTCGTTTTTCTTTACCCATTTTTTTCGCTTTTACCTTTTTTTCTGATTATTTTTTTAATATTTAGCATGTTTTGAGTTTGAAAGTTTTAAATTTTGAGTTGAAAATTTTCAATTTTGAACTTGAAAGTTTTTAAATCTTGACTTGAAAGTTTTCAAAATTTTCAAATCTGGACTTGAAAGTTTTGGAAATCTGGACTTGAAAGTTTTCACATCTCGATTTGAAATTTTTCAAAGCTGGACTTGAAAGTTTTCGAATCTCGAGTTGAAAGTTTTCAAATCTCAAATTGAAAGTTTTCAAATTTTTCAAATCTGGACTTGAAAGTTTTCGAATCTCGAGTTGAAAGTTTTCGAATTTGAGTTGAAAGTTTTTGAATTTGAGTTGAAAGTTTTCAAAATTTGACTTTAAAATTTAAAATTTAAATCGAAAATTTTCAAATCTAACTTAAAAAATTTTCAATCTGTTTGTAAAAAAAATCTCCAGAATCTTTCCTAATTACTATCATTAGCATTAACTATATTAACTAATAGAGGTAGTTAAGTATATTAACTAATAGTGTTAATAGAGATAGTTAATAGGGGAGAAGTGCTCGCTAGCAGCGAGCACGCGCTAGCTAGGAGTCCCCGCATTCATTTCTAATGCGACAAGGATGTTTAGTTCACATCAAAATTCAAAGTTTGGTTCAAATTGAATGATGTGACGGAAAAGTTAGAAGTTTGTGTGTAGGAAAGTTTTGATGTGATGAAAAAGTTGAAAGTTCGAAGAAAAATTTTGGAACTAAACACGGCCAGAGTTAAGTTACGAATAAAAATCATTAGCATATAATAAATTAAATTTTAATTATTACAAATTTAATAAAAGATGAATTTATCTCAATATTCTAAAGCAAAATCTATTGAGAAAGTTTTTTTATAAAATACACCGTTTTACAGTTTAAAAACATACTAACGAGAATTAGCATAAAATACATATTTTAATCAGAAATAATAACCTAAATGAGTATCGTGGTTTCATCCCGAGCGTCAACGATGATTTGGACTCCTACTCAATGATAGGCGTCGCGCTCCAGCCATCGTTCATCCCAATTGGGGACGAACCATCTCGATTTCAACTCCCGAGGGTACGTACTCCCTCCGTCCAGGGATTTTGATTTTTTATTGGTACTGTTTAACCATTTATCTTATTAAAAAAATTTAGAATTATTATTTATTTTATTTGTGACTTACTTTATTATCTAAAGTAATTTAAGTACAACTTTTCGTCTTTTATATTTGTATAAATTTTTTAATAAGACGAGTGGTCAAACAGTGCATGTAAAAAATCAAAATCCCTAATATTATGGGACAGAGAGAGTACTATTTTTGGTCAATCAGAAAATTGGTTTCTCTCATAAAAAATGACACTAATCGCTCATTAGGACTTTAGGTTCACCATCGTCCAATAAAAAAAAAATGACACTAATCGGGACTCATTAGGACTTTAGGTACGCCATCGTCCAATAAAACAAATTTCAGGCGTCAACACATGCTCATCCACAAAATGGAAAAAAATCATGCACATATCTATCGTCACATTTAACTTGGACATACTTCTGATTTTGATTGGAATAATTAATTCTTTTGTTACCAGCTTCTTCCTATTAAAAAACAAGGTGAATATTACGGGATGACCTCGTATCAAATAATTAGAAGGGGTGAGCCTTCGAACCCAAATCATCTACCACGCTACCTTGTGAAGCTAGCCGGAAAACCCCTGAGCGGTTCTCAATTACCTTCACTACTACAAAATAGGTCTTTGCATACGGGCGGGAGAGATTTTCGCATGTGGTTGGCGCAACCGCATGCAGGAAATCGTCTGTGAAAATCGCTAACTTTGCATGCGGCCAGGGCACCCGCATGCGAAAATCCGATTTTCGCATGCGGGCACTTAAGCCGACCGCATGCAAAGAGAAAAAATCGCCAAAAAAAATAAAATTCCAAAAAAAAAACCCTAGCCCGCAGGCGGCAGTGCCGCCGCCCGAGCTCGCCGGCCGCTCCCGTGCCACCTGCCCCCGCTCCCACCGCCGTTCGCCCCGGTTCCGCCGCCGCCCACTCCCGCTCGAGCTACCACCGCCGGCCACCCCCGCTCTCGCCGGATCCGAGCGGGACGAGGCCCACCACCGCCGGATCTAGACGGGACGAGGCCCGCCGCCGCCGGATCCGGGAGAGACGAGGCCCGCGTCGCCACCCCGTCGCCGCCCAGTCGTCGGGATCGTCGTTGGGGTCGTCGTCGCGCCGCTCTCGGCCGCCTCCGCCCGCCGGATCCGGGAGCCCACTCGTCGTTGCCGCCCAGTCGTCGTCGCCGTCGTCAGGGTTTGTCCGCACCGGGGTCATCGTCATCGTCGCGCAGCTCTCAGCCACCTCCACGCGCCGCGCGCCATGCCGCTCCCGCCCGACGCCACCGCGCGTCTTCCGCCGCCGCTCACCGTGCGACGCGCCGCTCTTGGCCACCGGCGCCGCCGCACGCCCTACGCCTCCGAAAGTTTGAGAGACAGATAGGAGAGAAAGAGTGAGTGAGAGAGAGGAAGAGAAAGAGATGAGGGGAAGATATCAGAGAGGAGAGAGTGAGAGAGAGAGTAGAGAGGAGAAGAGATGGAAAATTTTGAAGTGGTGAGGAGGGAAAAAAATAATCTAAAATTATGAGAACTTCAAATCAAATTTTATGATATTAAATGAACTCATATGAAAAAGTTACCAAAAACAAAGTTGTAGAACTCATTGAGATCTACCAATTTTCTTTTGGTCATTTGTCCATCCGAGTTTGACTGAACTATATAAAATTTGAACTTTTTAATATAAGAAATTCAAATAATGTTTTCACATAGTAAATGATTTCAAATAGAAAAGTTGTCAACAACAAAGTTGTATAACTTATCAAGATCTACAACTACTTTTGTATTGGTCATTTTTCTATATGACTTTGTTTGAATCGTTTGAATTTGAATTTCAAAATATGACAACTTCAAACAACATTTTCAAATACAAAATGATTTCAACTCAAAAAGTCATCAATAACAAGGTTGTATAACTCATCAAGATCTATAACTTCTATTTTGATCATTTCTTCATCCGATAAAGTGATTTGTAAGATTGTTCATAAAATGCACATCTCTTTTATAGTTTATATAAGAGATGTGCATTTTATGAACAATCTTACAGATCACTTTAATTGATGACCTTTTCAGATGAAATCATTTACTACTTCAAAATATTATTTGAAGTTTTGAAGTTCAAATTTTTAATTGATAAAACAAAGTCACAAGAAAAAATAGCCAAAATAATACCATTAAGAACATAATAACATGATAGAGCATGATTTTACAAATATTTAGAGAAAAAAATCATTCAACTTGGAGTTCATATAAGTGAGATACACTAGTTTCAAATTTTTTAAATTTTATTTTCGCATACGGCTTCTTAAGTGGCCCGCATGGAAAAATCGATTTTTCCATGCAGGCGCTTAAGTGAGCCGCATGCAAAAATGAGCTCATTTTTGTATCATTTTTGCATGCGGCCCTCTTAAGAGGCCCGTATGGAAAAATCGATTTTTCCATACGGGCCACTTAAGCAACCGTATGGGAAAATGACCCTCGATTTTTTACAGATGCCACTTGTTACGGTCCGCATGGAAATATGATGGGGCCTCGTACATAAAAATTTTTGGTAGTAGTGCTTCTTCCTATTGAATGTGTTGTTTACCAATTTAACCGAACTTGCATGTTCTATCTATCTATGTACTTCCTCTGTTTTACAATGTAAGTCATTCTAGCATTTTCCACATTCATATTGATGTTAATGAATCTGGATAGATATATATGTCTAGATTTATCAACATCAATATGAATATCAATATGAATATGAAAAATGCTAGAATGAATTATATTGTGAAACGGAGGGAGTACATATTTGTACAAATTGACCACCAGAGCTCACACATTGATCAGCAAGATTTGGATCTTGATTAGATGGACCCTATGTACCTATACATTGATCACCACTTTCTAGGAGCTCACACATTGATTAGAAATATATATTTTTTTAAACAACACGTATAAGATAGTGCAAGATTTGGTACTCACAATAACTATTGAATCATGAAAGATCTATCTCGATATTGTCAAATATCAACAATAACAGCCCAATTTATGGGTCGATGACTAGTATATATAATAGATACTCCCTCCGTCTTAAAATATAAGATATTTTAGGTGGATATGACATATAGTAGTACAATGAATCTGGGACATACTCATTATAATAGTGTTGTCATATCTACCCAAATTTCTTATATTTTAAGATAGATGGAGTATTCGATCTCTTTATTGCATAACAGAACAACACGCAGAGTATGTAGTACTATCTTATATAGCTTCCTAGGACTATATAAGAGGATTTGTGGTCAGGTTAAGCTGAACGAGACAATCCATCTAAACGCCTGGACGATTTAGCGGGTTAATGAATAGGCTAGGCGGTTATATGTCACTCTCATGCATATTAGTCATCAAGTTGAATTGGCCCTGATTGACAGACGAGCAGTGACTATTAGCTAGTAGCAACCAATAGATGAAGACATTACTGAATGCATACAGTTGGTCTCCACCAATCTGAAGATAATTCAACAAATATGTAACCTTTCACAATATATAGGTGTTGCCTCGAGTGGGTTCAGAAAGGAAACCAACTAGACCAAGAGCAAGCATGATATCTCCCCAGCTTCTCCTACTTCTGGCCTTCTTCCATTTCCTGAGCCCATACCTTCCGCTATCTGCTTTTGCGCAATTTCGCAATGATTCCAGTGCTGATCGACTAGCCCTCCTCTGCCTCAAGTCCCAGCTCCTTGACCCCTCTGGAGCGTTAACCTCATGGGGAAATGAATCCCTTTCAATCTGCAATTGGAACGGAGTTACATGCAGCAAGCGCGATCCATCTCGAGTTGTTGCTTTAGACCTCGAGTCACAGAATATTACAGGCAAAATATTTCCTTGTGTTGCAAACCTCAGTTTCATCTCTAGAATTCACATGCCCGGTAACCATCTCAATGGCCAAATTTCTCCTGAGATTGGCCGCTTAACCCACCTTACATTCCTTAATCTCAGCATGAATTCCCTTAGTGGTGAGATACCGGAGACTATATCATCATGTTCCCATCTCGAGATTGTCATCCTGCATAGAAACTCCCTTTCAGGTGAGATCCCTCGAAGTCTTGCTCAGTGTTTATTTCTTCAGCAAATTATTCTAAGCAATAACCATATTCAAGGAAGCATCCCTCCAGAGATTGGTCTCCTTTCCAACCTTTCTGCACTATTTATTCGTAACAATCAACTCACTGGCACCATTCCTCAACTATTAGGGAGTAGCAGATCACTTGTCTGGGTGAATCTCCAGAATAACAGCTTAACTGGGGAGATACCCAATTCCCTGTTCAATTGCACTACCATTTCTTACATAGATCTCTCATATAATGGTCTATCTGGGTCTATTCCTCCATTCTCACAAACATCTTCATCGCTACGATACCTTAGCTTAACTGAAAACCACCTCTCTGGTGTGATACCTACCTTAGTTGATAACCTTCCATTGTTGTCCACACTGATGCTTGCTAGAAACAACTTGGAAGGAACAATTCCAGATAGCCTAAGTAAACTTTCTAGTTTACAAACACTAGACCTAAGTTATAATAATTTGTCAGGTAATGTTCCGCTAGGACTATACGCAATTTCAAATCTTACCTATCTTAACTTTGGTGCCAACCAATTTGTAGGGAGAATTCCCACCAATATTGGCTATACCCTTCCAGGACTCACAAGTATAATTCTAGAAGGGAACCAGTTTGAGGGACCGATTCCTGCTTCGTTGGCCAATGCCTTGAATCTCCAAAATATATATTTTCGAAGGAACTCATTCGATGGTGTTATTCCTCCATTAGGATCCCTGTCCATGTTGACTTATTTAGATCTAGGTGACAATAAGCTTGAGGCTGGAGATTGGACTTTCATGTCCTCACTAACAAACTGCACCCAACTACAAAATTTGTGGTTGGACAGAAACAATCTCCAAGGAATAATACCATCATCTATTTCCAACCTTTCTGAAAGCCTAAAGGTATTGATCCTAATACAGAACAAATTGACTGGTAGCATACCTTCCGAGATAGAAAAACTCAGTAGCCTCAGTGTCCTTCAAATGGATAGAAATTTTCTTTCTGGCCAAATTCCTGACACACTAGTAAATCTTCAAAACTTGTCAATCCTAAGTTTGTCCAACAACAAGCTTTCTGGAGAGATCCCACGATCAATTGGAAAATTAGAGCAGCTTACTAAACTTTATCTTCAGGATAATGATTTAACAGGGAAAATACCTTCTAGTTTAGCCAGATGCACAAATTTGGCAAAACTAAACCTTTCTAGAAATTACCTTAGTGGAAGCATTCCATCAAAACTATTTTCCATTTCGACACTTTCAGAAGGTTTAGACATATCCTATAATCAACTAACCGGACATATACCACTGGAGATTGGTAGGTTGATTAATCTTAATTCACTTAACATCTCACACAACCAATTATCTGGTGAGATTCCCTCTTCTCTTGGGCAGTGCCTTCTGTTGGAATCCATCAGCTTGGAGTCAAATTTTCTACAAGGAAGCATCCCAGAATCTCTTATAAACTTAAGAGGCATCACGGAGATGGATCTTTCCCAAAACAACTTATCTGGTGAAATCCCAATATATTTTGAGACTTTTGGATCTCTACACACTCTCAATCTGTCCTTCAATAACCTTGAGGGACCAGTCCCTAAAGGAGGTGTGTTTGCAAATTTAAACGATGTGTTTATGCAAGGAAATAAAAAGTTGTGTGGAGGTTCTCCAATGCTACATTTACCACTTTGCAAGGATTTGTCATCCAAAAGGAAAAGGACACCTTATATTCTTGGTGTAGTCATTCCAATCACTACCATTGTTATAGTCACCTTGGTATGTGTTGCCATCATTCTTATGAAGAAGAGAACTGAACCAAAGGGAACCATTATCAACCATTCATTCAGGCATTTTGATAAGTTATCGTACAATGATCTGTACAAAGCAACTGATGGTTTCTCTTCAACAAATCTTGTTGGTTCGGGAACATTTGGATTCGTATATAAAGGTCAGTTGAAGTTTGAAGCACGCAATGTTGCAATTAAAGTTTTTAGACTTGACCGAAATGGAGCACCAAACAACTTTTTTGCTGAATGTGAGGCATTGAAAAACATTCGCCACCGGAATCTTATAAGAGTCATTAGCCTATGCTCAACATTTGATCCATCAGGAAATGAATTCAAAGCACTTATTCTTGAGTTTAGGAGCAATGGGAACCTCGAAAGCTGGATTCATCCAAAAGTGTACAGTCAAAGCCCTCAAAAACGGTTGAGTTTGGGTTCAAGAATTAGAATAGCTGTAGATATTGCAGCTGCATTAGACTATCTTCATAATCGATGCACTCCTTCTTTGGTTCATTGTGATCTGAAACCAAGCAATGTCCTTTTGGATGATGAAATGGTTGCATGTCTTAGCGACTTTGGACTTGCAAAGTTTCTTCACAATGACATTATAAGCCTGGAAAATTCATCAAGCTCTGCTGTACTGAGAGGATCAATTGGATACATTGCTCCAGGTAAGGACTTTTCATTCTTATTCGTTCGTTTCTACAGCTTCCACATTATCTGTCACGGAGGTGATGGGCAATCCCATTCCATAGAATCAAGTATTATATTTCGACTGACAGATATTTTATTAAGTAACTTGGTCAATCTTTGTTGCAGAGTATGGCTTGGGGTGCAAGGTCTCAACTGAGGGTGATGTATACAGTTTTGGAATAATTGTCCTAGAGATGATCACAGGAAAGCGCCCAACCGATGAGATCTTTAAGGATGGCATGAACCTTCACAGCTTAGTGGAGTCAGCATTTCCACATCAGATGAATGACATTTTAGAACCTACTCTCACCACATATCATGAAGGTGAAGAACCAAATCATGATGTGCTTGAAATACAAACGTGTGCCATACAGCTGGCTAAGCTTGCGCTGCTGTGCACTGAGCCATCACCAAAAGATCGACCAACAATAGATGATGTTTACGCTGAGATCATTTCCATCAACGACAAGTATTGTGCACTGATCAACTGAGGAAATGAATGGACATCTTTCAAATTTTAGATAAGATTATCTCTGTATGAATCCAAGTAAAGAACGATGACGATTTTGTACTTACACTCTACACACTAAAATCTTAAAATGGGGGCAATGAAGTTATTGAGGTTCTCCAATACTGTGATGCAGTCTATTCCAAAGGCACTGATCTGGAATTGCGTATGATTGATTTTCCATGCAAGATGCAACAATTGCATACGATTGATTTTCCTTGGAACGGCACATGAAGAAAATATCTTTAATTATGCGTACTACGAACTATATATATTCTAGCTAAATTAAGATGCATCACAGTACATATTCAGAGGAACAGAAACACAATGTAATGAACTGTGATGATGACAAAGAAGCAGAAAACTTATAAGTACGAATTTGTTAATCATGGACCAGAAGTCTTAACCCTAGCTAGTATGATCATACACCCAGCCTGGGCCCTGGATACCCTATCAGGTCCAGCCCATGCATGTAGTGCTGAAACTCCAAATTGTGCAGAAATTGAGCAGCTGGATAGTAAATGGAGTCACCCATGTTACATCAATGGAAATAAGTCCTTATGGTGATTTAGCTAAATCAGTTATCCTATTCCACTTCTATTGGTCGCAACTTTCTAGATCCCCTTATACTTGTTTTTAGTTAGTCCATCATCACTTCGCTGTTCTACACCACGGTTCTTCTTTTCGCGTTTGATGCAGTACAATATCAGTCATGCATGGTTGCTGTAATTAGCACAAGCGATCGATGGAACGGGAACTCTGTTTTACCTAAGGATCTACAGTACTTCCTCCGTCTTTAAATATTTGACGCCGTTGATTTTTTTAAATATATTTGACCGTTCGTCTTATTCAAAAAATTTAAGTAATTATTAATTTTTTTCTATCATTTGATTCATTGTTAAATATATTTTTATGTATACATATAGTTTTACATATTTTATAAAAGTTTTTGAATAAGACGAACGGTCAAACATATTTAAAAAGGTCAACGGCGTCAAATATTTAGGAACGGAGGGAGTAATAATTATAGTTTATTGATGAGTAAAGACTAAAAAAAACTGGGAAACATACATATAGAACATCAATGAGTCAACGTAGAGGTAGCCCAAGATAGAAACGAACTCGACGAATTTCCATAGATAAAGCCAGGCTAACTCAGAGGCCAATCTCTGCACAATAATCTCTGGCGTCGATTGAAGATACAGGTGCATGGCTACATTTGTTAATCTTATGCCTAATGGCCTATTTTGAGAAAATGGTGTCCTGTAATTTCCTGGTGCGTCCTAAACCTACGATGACATGTGTGAATCATGTTGGGACAAAATCCAACTAGCGTGTTCAATGTGTACTCTGTATTCAATGTGTCCACAACTATGAACAATGTTTACATATTTATACAAGGGGTACAAGAGGAAGTTACATCTTTACCCTAGCTAAAAACAGATGTAGAGTGGCTGGCCAGTGGACCAGCCCTAGGGCAATTAGTAAAACCCCTGGTGACAGGGAGGGCTGCGCCCATTAAGGAGGTGGTGACGCTTCCCGAGGGTGATGACTATTATCCGGTTAAAGGCATCCTCTCGGATAATAGTGGATGTCATCCTACCCCTGTCAGGATGTCAGAGGTGGTTGGCGGATGCGTAATGCGTATTAATGGTGCCCCACTACGTATACGCTCGTGAACCATTCCTCCATGCTTGAGTATTCTAGCTTCCCGAGCACTCCGGAGCCTTTGATTTGCTCTGAAACCGTTAGTTAGCTCCGGAGCTTGTGACTCGCTCCGGAGTCGTTGGTCCGCTCCGGAGCATGTGGTGGGCTCCGGGGTGGTGAGTTATATTATACCCCTCGTTGGTCTCGAAGAGGGGTATAAACCTGCCCCCCAAGTGGCTCACGGTGACATGGGCCATCAATATGTGACATATTTTTTATTCTCGTGTTCGTGAATAGTAAACATTCATTTTATTGTTCATGTGTTGCATTTGTTTGATATAGAGCAATTAGGATGGCTTTAGTAATCTAGTAATTCCACACATGTGAATTAGGTGATCATCTAGGCTAAGATCATCCAAGTGAGCTGCGCACAGCAAAGATTCTGTTATTAGGATAATTGGGCTGGAAAGGTTTGTATCAGTCCCTGTAAGACATAGTTCTCATATCAATGTACTCTTTTCTAGAAGAAAGATATTTAAATTCAGAAAAAAAAACATGAACCAAGTAAAAGCAAAGGGAGGAGGGCAAGATACACATTCTAATTATCTCGTTTGGTCAATTGACCTGCAATAAGCTGCACTTCCGGTGTATTGGATAGCTAGCTCCATACCTGTAATATATATGCATTCCTACACGGCCAACTGATTAGTAGAACAAAGAGATGAAGAAGGATCGCCGCGATGGTCAATGCTCCACTCTACCAAGTGTGCGCAACAGGAACGGAAACTGGAGCAGCGCAACCTCACCACAAATTTCAAGTGACATGTGAATTCCCAATGCTTTCCAAGCTTACTATATACACTCTGTTAGTCTTTTTTTTTCTCATTTCATATATTTTTTGGGGCATATATAGATGACTTTTAAAGACGCCACATCCATCTTTTTCTTTCTATAAAGTTAATGCTCACTAAACATCTAAATCTTAACGTGCAAGCATAATATTTATTAGCACTCAACCTACATGCAAACATGCCACATCAACCTATTAAGCACACAAAACTCAACATGCAAGCATATAGTAATTATAATTATATCTATAATTTATTTCATTCTAAAACTAAACATACATATGCTAAATCTTCATTCTCAAATCATTTCAATTATATTTTAACTTATATCATTTCATCATTTCTCTATTATCCAGCATATATTCCGCAGCAAAGCTTTGAGCATCATCTAGTATATATTTATGTGGAATGCCACTATTCCGGTTGAGTGTTTTTAGTGTACAATTAAGGATTCTGTTTGTTTGCCCGGTTGAGTGTTTTTAGTGTACAATTAATAGGATTCGGTTTGTTTGCTCTGGAGCGATTGTCCTCGAGAGCGAAGTAATACAAAATAATACTTACAGTACCCTGCTACTTCCATTTCTAGGCATAGAAAAGCTTGGTTGTGTGAGCTGATAATTTATAGGGATGCCAGGCAAGACATCTAACTGAAGAGCCCAGCCAATTATAGCCAAGATTTAGTGTATCTTTTTTTTATTCTGCACCAATATATATGTAGTGTCTTCGAAGTCATCGAACACACTAAAACATATGCGAAATGAAAAAAAACAATGGCGTCGATCGCGGAGTGTGTGGTGAGCTTGGAAAGCATTAGGAATTGGCATTTCACGGACTGAGACTACCGAACGTTTAGCAATCGGTTGCTAACGGCCATTGTTGTCTCCGTATACGCCTTCATCTTATCTGCTAGCTGCGCAGGCGCAGCTAGTAGGCTTCTAAATCTGTCGGCAGAAAACAATAATCACCATAGGTGTTCTGCCTTCATCCGTTTGCTTGGACAGTGGATAAGTGTTCTGCAATCCTACCTAATTGATTGAATGATGGATCACGAAAAGAAAAAAAATAAAAGTAGTTTTGGCATGTGTTTACAAGATGGAGAATGCGTGGATACCAGCATATTAGTAAAGAAAATAGTTACATTTATTATGGTTAGGGGCTTATTTGATTTTAGTCAACTGAACTGGTGCCTCCACTCTACTACTCACCCTCCTTGATCATAATGCATTCGATATGCAGAGTGGGAGCCATGTCTAATTGTCCGTGATGACAGAGCGGAAAACACAGAAATACCACCCTGAGCAAGTATAGTGAGTAGTGAGTGTTGGAGGAACAGAGGAGTACACATCCACTAGCCATTACTGAATACCCGAGAGCATCCACAATGTGTAAACTAAGATGGCTACTAAAACAATCTTTAGATTGTAGCAAGGATCCTATACATTGCAAGAAGCAGGGTCTTAAGCCACCGAAAAGCAAATTGCCTCTTCCATGTGGGCACAAACTGAAATCCTATATATTGCACAAACTGAATTGTGTACTTATCTTTCCATGTGGGCCCTAGCTCAATTAGGGAGGGGGGTATTTACACATTGTGGATACTATGAGCATATGCATATGAATGGAGTGTACTAAATGAGTAGAGTGAGCTTAAAGTAGAGAAACCTAGTTTCACCGATGCCTATTGCCTAAGGATCCTAGTTGAGAGTTGTCTTCCATGCATGACAAGAAGTGGATCATAGGCTTGGAAAGCACCAGGATTGAGTGACTCAACCTAATTAGTATAGGATCAACTAAAAGTTGTGCATTTGCCTAAACATTTCTTAAGCATTAGAGATGCTTCATAAATGATACATGGTGTCAGGTCTCCCTCCAAGAAGCCTGATAACTCGGAAACACGCTATACAGGGGTCAGACGTGTTCCATACCAAGCTGGACAAGGTGGGCCACAACAAGGAAGAAGCCCAGAATGTCCTGTGCATCCAAAGGCCGAAGAAGGACAATCCCAAAAATCGCGAGGAGGAAGCGTGCATCAGTCTTGGCGTGTTCTGTAATATAAGCACGAGAAACATAGGAACGTGGTATATATATACCAGTGTAGATTATAAGCAGAGTAGACAAAGTACGCATTGGAGACAAACACACTTTAAGGTAATGACTTAGAGGATCTATGGCCCACTGAATCGTTCATTTTTCTTTTTGATTGGAATAAGAGTGATGGGCCTTGGGCCAGATTTTTAATGTGGTCCATGCCCACACACAGACCATCTTATAGCTTGGCATGTGTATATATACTATTTTAAAAGGTGGTAGTTGTGGTGATGGTGAATCTGCTACCACTAGCTCTATCACTAACATATGACCCTCCGTGTTCGTGAAATCCATGTAATCAATAAATTTAAACGTTCCCCAAAAGA
Source organism: Oryza sativa Japonica Group (assembly GCF_034140825.1). NCBI lineage: Eukaryota > Viridiplantae > Streptophyta > Magnoliopsida > Poales > Poaceae > Oryza > Oryza sativa. The sequence goes on from NC_089045.1 coordinate 26,576,644, forward strand.
ACAGTGCCTACACAACATAATGTCCATATTATTTGGTAAGATCTGATAAGTATGTAGTGAAGGAATCTATATACTTTAAGTGGTTGAGCCATTCTACATATTCTTCAAATGATGAGCATGCAGTGTGCATAGCATGATAATTTTTTTTGTGATTGCAGTGCATAGGCAATTTGCTAGTCTATCGTAAAATACAGATTGAGAACCCATAATTCAGTGGTAAATTAAGGAGTAAAGCCAGCAGCCCCCAACCGAGTTGTCCTGACAGCACGAACTCGCGCTAGCATTTGTGCAGCCCATTTGGATGATCTTAGCCCAGATGACCCCCTAATTCGATGGCAATACTAAACCCCCTTGCCTGTATCAAACAAATATTTATCAATAAACGACCAAATGAATGTGTGAATGTAACTGTATGTAAGCATTCTTTTTTGTGACTAACATGGATGAATGTTGCATAACTTTCTTCACTGATCACTTTATTACCATCCTTACTTAGGCAAGAGGGCTTAATTAAGGTCTGAAACCTCTCAATTTTAAATTTTAAATAAACTCTCCAAAGTTTTATTTTATTTTGTTTATTTAGTATACTCAGTTGCCCGCACTTATTTTAATTATTTTATTTGTGAACACTCACGCGTCTATTTGAGTGGCCCTAATAGAAGCATGTACTTTGTTTAACACAATATAACCGGTCGATAGTTCGATCTACTAAAGCTTAACTTATCTTGTGCCATCCATTTATTATCATACTACTGTAAGATGAAAAGAGAAAAAAAATGGCAAACTCAAAGCAGTAGAGTAATTAAGCAGCAGAGTTCAGATGAATAAGGTAACTAGATCGATCATCTCCTCTAATAGAGAGTGAACGTACAATCCCAGCTAAAGGGATGGAACAAGGAGCCAACACAACTCAGTCGTTCACCCGGTTTAATTTCCAACCTCACATCTGCAGCCTGGTGCAGATGCAGGCAGCTTGCGGTGACAACAACAATGCTATCGGTCGCACGATGGAAAAACAGATGGTAGCACATTGCTGCTAAGCTTCCCTAACATCTAAGGAATGTCCAGGAGCAACAGCAGCTTGGTTGCTACCATAGCGACACAGGTTTAGCCATAGGCTCCTAATGCTTCCCAATCCTATATATGGCACATATATACCTTTGGCCTGGCATGCATGGAAGCAGGCAGCTATGCCAACTGGGATTCCCAAGCAGTAGAGGTATCTCATAGCTCCTTGAGCTCGATCACTGCTACTCATTTTATACTCTTTTTCATTTAAACATGCTCAGGAAGTACTGGTTAGTGCTTATGCCTCGGCCTCATTTTTTTCTCCCATTAATCATTTACACCTGCTCATGATGGTAGTTGTATGTTCTGCACTGCATCATCGATCATGCATAGTTAACTGCACATAGTTCGTGATGTGGGTAATAAGTAAATATGATCAGTGAGTCGGGTGCAAGCGGGCCAGCCCGGAAACAAATTTATAGTGCAAATAAATGGGTAACACGTCAGGTTACCCACTTATTTATATTATAGGTGGGTTGCTGGATCGACCCGCTTGCATCCTTATTAGTGAGAGTAAATTGTAGAGATGCAGCGCAGAGTCCAAGATGGGAGCCTATTTCAGCAATTAATAAACTCAGTTTCATGACTATATCTAAAAACCATTGGCTTTTTTCTTCTGACCACCGGGTAGATGGGTGTCGGAGTTTATGTTCAACGCCCTCCACATTTTCGTCTCTATCTTAAAGAAATGATACGGAGATCTTCTGCGTGTTCCTAAAGAAAAATATTTTACACTTAACTAATGCCGGTTATCTTTATCTCGGTCATTCGGTCATTGATCCACCCAGGGCCGGGTCTATGGGCGTGCGACAGTACAGGGCCTCCAAATTTTCGGGGCCTAAAATATCAGCCCAGTAGAAGGCCCGTGTACTTGTGTCATTGTGTGAGGCCAGAACGCCAGAAGTCCAGAACCCGTTGGAGTCCACGGCCGCGCGCGGCGACTTCGCTTCGCGTACGTGACGCTTCGTATCCTCGACTCCGAGCCTCGAGGCCCGCGTTTTGTATTCTCTTAATCTCTTTCGTTTTTCGTATTCAGTTCGTCTCGACGTCTCATCTCCCCGACTCCGCCGAGCACCGGCCAGCTTGTTGTCGTTGCCTCGTCCAATTTTTTTTTTTAGAAAATTCACCCGCGGGGGGGGGGGGAGGGGGGAGGAGGAGGAGAGAGTTTCCCCAATCCCCACCTGAATATGCCTCGTCTAATTTCATCCAGTGAATAGCAATTTAACAAGGAAACAGCAAAAGGCACTAGGCAGCCAGCAAGCCACTCAAGCCAGCAACAGCAACGGACCTCTCTCTCTCTCTCTTTTCAGTTTCTGAATTCTGAGTTCCAGTATTGCAGTCCAAACTCCGGTGAGGCCTCAGGCCACAGGCCTGAGTCAGCATGTTAGAGTATAGGGTAGTTAGAGTCATATTAGGATAGGATTGATTTGTGTGGACTCCTTCCATATCTGTAATCTTTCCTTATCTCCTCCCCATGTACTCCTATATATACCGGCCCCCTGAGGCTCAATACAATGTGTCCCATATTAAGCAGTATACCTCTTCTCATATACTATCCACATGGTATCAGAGCGGGCGACCTAGGGCCGCCGCTGCTCACGCTTCCGCTCGTCGCCCCCGGGAGGGGATCGATCTCCCGGGGGGGGCCACCGTTTTCGGTTTTTCGTTTCGTTGTCTCACCGTCGTTGTGGAGAATTCAATCTCCTAGCGTCGGGTCATCGTTCATCTGCGTCGTTGTTTGTCGCCGAGACGGATCGATCTCGGTCTCCTCGGCGGCCGCGTTCTTCGTCGTGTCATCGTCATCGACATGAGTCAAGCAGCAGCAGTCAGCACTCGCTGCTGATCTGGTTGTGTTTTTTTTCCTGTTTCAAAAAAAAAGGGGGTTGCGTCACCCACCGCCTCGTCGACATCCACGCGTCTCCGACATCGGCGTCGACTCTGCTTCGACTTCATCGTTCCACCTCGCGCATATTCGGCTTGATCACCCGTTTAAGCGCCCAGCTACAACGACTTCTACAACCGATCGTCATCGAGTACGCGTCTACGCCATCAAGCTTCGGGTTGCCGCTACGTCGCTCCCCTCGGGCCGTAGTGCCGCTGCTCGTGGTCCACCTCCACTGGTTGTTGGAACGCTGAGAGATTCCCTCCTCAGTGTGGCCTTACTACCGGTAGAGTTCTTGCCGCTGCATTGACATAGAGCTGCTGCTGTGTTGTCCTCTCGGACCGCAGTTTCGCCGCTTTCGTCGTCTTCCTCGCCGTTCGTGCATCGACAACCTCGTCGTCTGCACTGGTCATCGTTAGCCACTCAGAGTCTTCTTCCTCTACTTCGAGCATCGCCGCCGCGTCTCCAAGTTGCCACCGTCGCCGCTCTAGGCCGGTGGTCCAGCTATCTCTATATGGCTACCGACATCGCCGTCCAGGCCGTTGGTCCCGCTACTTCACCTTCTTCTTCGTCCAACATGGTTCATCGCCAGCGTCGTCGTATCTTCCTCGACTACACTTCACTCTTCTCCGGCAACTGCGTGCTGCTCCAGCAATTCTCCCTTTACGCCGTTCTCGCGCCGCGACTGTCCCGGAAGCCTTCTCTGCTAGTCTTCTCCGACATTGGTGTATGATTCATGGTGGTCCCCTACCTCGCCCGCTCGGTATTGCAACACCGTTGCGCGCGTTCGTCCCGAGTTGTCCCCGGGTCTGGCAAACTCGGCGTGATGTCTCGTCCTTCACGGTTCGACTACATCGGCTCTTCAGTGTCATCTACCTCAACGACTGCCGCAATCGCGTCACCATCATCGTCCTGCGCGTTCTCGCGCACCTTGGTCCACGACGCCCTCCCATGCATCCATGACCACTCTACGGCGCCCCCTGCGCAACTCTGCGGCTCGGCTACCTCGACATCGACTCCCGACTACGGCTACATCGACCACGGCTACTCTACGCACGGGTATCTCGACCACGGCTCCCTCGCACCTTTCGCTTTGGCTACATCGACTACGGCACAAAGGGCTATCATCCTTATTGAGTACTCTTGTTGGTTTCTTCTCCAGTCCAAGTGTCCGCGCTGCTCACGCTTGGACTGCGGGGGGATGTTAGAGTATATGGTAGTTAGAGTCATATTAGGATAGGATTGATTTGTGTGGACTCCTTCCATATCTGTAATCCTTTCTTATCTCCTCCCCATGTACTCTATATATACCGGCCCCCTGAGGCTCAATACAATGTGTCCCATATTACGCAGTATACCTCTTCTCATATACTATCCACACAGGGAGAGGGCGACTAGGCAAGAGGCGGAGACCAGCAGGTCCAACAGGAGTGCAGGTTTTCATTTTTTTTTTCAATTCTAAATTTGTAATTGTAATGTACTACTTTAATCCTTCGTATGAAAGTCTAGAACTGTTTGTATAATTTTAATTTTGTTCTTTTCATCTTCTGAAGCCATGTCTTCTACAAATCGATTTAGAAATTTTGAATCGGGTTCCCAAAAGCGTAAGAAGAAACAAAGAATTGAGGAGTTAACTCAATCTCAGAAAGGAGCAATTGATAGATTTATTATAAAAGAATCACAAGTATCTTCCAGTAATCAGACACTTGATCAAGCTCCTGCACTTGATAGAAGTATCGAAAATAATCCTAGAGATGATCAGACAGGGACAGAAAATAATGCTGAGGTTCAAGAAGTTCTTATTAATGACACAAGTGTTGAAATCAATAATAATGATGCTGATAACAATGAGAATACTGATGATTCTTTTCAGCCTGATATATTTGATCCAAGATATTGGGATTCACTTAATCCTAAACAGATCGACATTTTAGCACAAAAGGGCCCTAGAAGAGACTTATCAATTCAGAAAGGTCCCAAGGATAGATATTCTAGAAGGTTTTCTGCACTATTCTATAATAGAGTTCTATCAAATGGAGAGCATTGCGATAGAGATTGGCTTGTCTATTGTAAGGAACTCGATAGAGTATTTTGCTTCAGTTATAAATTATTTACAAAAGGACATAGAAAGGGTCAATTAGCGAATGAGGGGTACAATGATTGGATACATCTTGGTAGTAGGCTTAAAGAGCATGAGACAAGTGCAGATCATGTTTTGAATATGACCATTTGGTATGAGTTACGTAGTAGGTTGGAAAATGATCAAGCTATTGACAAAACCGCTCAGCAACAACTAGAGAAAGAAAAGGACCATTGGAGAAAAGTTCTATTCAGAATTGTTTCATTGTTTGCATTGTTAAATTTCTTGCCAAGCATAGTCTAGCATTTCGTGGTACTAATAACAGCAAACTATATGAAGATAGCAATGGGAATTTCTTAGGTTTGATAGAGATGTTGGCTGAATTTGACCCAGTTATCCAAGAGCATGTTCGTCCTATTACAAGTGAAGAAACTCTACTTCATTATCTTGATCCAAAGATTCAGAATGAGTTGATACACTTGCTTGCTTCTGCTATTAAGTCTGAAATTGTAAGTAAAATAAAGAGAGCAAAGTATTTCTCTGTCATTCTTGATTGTACTCCTGATGCAAGCCACCAAGAACAAATGTCTTTAATTATAAGATATGTGTATTCATCTTCAGATAATATCTCCATAGAAGAATCCTTTCTAGGATTTTTAGATGTAAATGATACAACTGGACAAGGACTTTTTGATGTGCTAGAGAATGAAATAAAATGTCTTGATCTTGATATAGATGATGTGAGAGGCTAAGGTTATGATAATGGGTCAAATATGAAAGGAAAACATCAAGGGGTGCAAAAGAGACTTTTGGATGTAAATCCTAGAGCTTTCTATTCTGCTTCTGGTTGCCACAGCCTTAATTTAACACTTTGTGATATGGCCAAGACTTGTGGTAGAGCTAAAGACTTCTTTGGAATCATTCAACGCATTTATACAACTTTTGCTAATTCCACTAAGAAATGGCAGATTCTGAAAGATAACATAACAGGATTGACTCTCAAGTCAGTGTCAGCTACACGATGGGAGAGCCGTGTTGAAAGTGTTAAAGCTATCAGATTTCAATGCGCTGACATTCGAGAGGCTCTACTTTAGGTATTTTACATTGACATATTAATAACGATACATTTCCTTTGGTTGTCCTCAAATTTTAAGTTATATTTTTTATTTTAATTTCAGATATTTGATGTTGATAATGATGTATAAACTAGCAGTGAGGCTAAAGGTTTGGCAAATAATGAACTTGGAGAATATGAATTTATAGTGGCAATTGTCATTTGGTATGAGGTACTGTATGCTGTTAATTTAGTAAGCAAACACTTGCAAGCAAAGGATATGCTTATTGATGTTGCTATTGAGAAAGTGCAAGGGCTTATTTCTTTCTTCAAAGGGTATAGAGAAACTGATTTCTTACAAGCACTGGAGGCAGCCAAAGGAATTGCACTTGAGTTGGATATCGGCACAACATTTCGTAAAAAGCGAGAAATTGAAAGAAAGAGACAATTTGATGAGAACCCAGATGACACAAATGTTGCCACACAGTCCGCGGAGGAAACATTTAGAATCAACTATTTTATACCTATTGTTGATCAAGCTATTTCTTCGCTTACAAGGAGATTTGAACAATATCAGCATTACCAAAAGAATTTTGGTTTCTTATTTACTGCTGACTCATTGCGATCATTGGATAATACGAGCTTGAAATCTTCCTATGACAATCTTGAAGCAGCGCTTAAAAGAGATGAAAAATCTGATATTGATGCCAACGAACTATACACAGAGTTGAGGTTTCTTCAAGATTTCATTCCTAAAGAAAATATGGGTCCTCTTGAAATTCTTAAGTTTCTAAAGCGGCATGATTGTTTTCCAAATGCATCTATTGCATATAGAATTTTATTGACCATTCCTGTGACTGTTGCCTCAGCAGAGCGGAGCATTTCTAAGTTGAAGCTATTGAAGTCATACTTGCGTTGTACAATGACACAAGAAAGACTTAATAGTTTGGCTATGATAGCACTTGAGAATGGATTGCTGGAGAAGATTAACTATGAGCATATTATTGAAGATTTTATTTCAAAAAACACTAAGAGAATGATGTTATTCAAGTAAAGATTATGCAAAGCAAGAGTTCAAAAGGTACTATTCTTGAAATATCGCATTTGCTCTGCCGTACATACATTATTTTAGCTATATTTGGTATTTGATTTTGGCCTCACTTAGAGCTTTGTACAGAGTCTACAAATTTGACGGCACGGCCCTGGATCCACTGACAAAGAAGAAACTATAGCCAATCAGCATGCAGTTCAGTTATGGTGTGTTAAAGATAAAAAAAACTCAATTAGGGAGTGGGCTTGAATCTGTTACAGATTGATCAAATGTCAGGCTAGATCGAAATGATGGCAAGCGCATCAGTAAGGTCTAGCTTGAGCCACACATTTACTGATGCCTCATAAGCCTACGATCTGGGCTGCACACACACACACCATGCCATGTTTGTTATGCATGGCTGGATGTCTCTTCTTCCTTGAGCTCACTAGCTACTCAGATCATTTTATACTCCATTCAATGAAGAAACATGCTCAGCCATTTCACTAGCTACTGGGTTACTGCCGCCTTTAGTGGTCATATATATATATATATATATATATATATATATATATATATATATATATATATATATATATATATATAGTAAATTTGTTTGGTGCTCCATGGTGCCCGGGCACCATTGCTGAAATTGAGTATATACCCAATTCAAATGAGTATGAAACTTTTTCAATTACTTAGGTATTAACATTAACTACTTTACTAACTAGTTTAAAGCAAGTTTGAACTGAATTTGAACTTGTTTTTGTTAGATTTTGATTCTAGGTATATAGCATCCATACATATAATTAGTTAGGTATGTAATCATGGATTGTGAAATAAAGTTAAATTTGAGTTGTTTTGTTGATAAGTATAGGTATGAATCAAATTATTATAACTAGGTATATACTCACAATTTGAAAATTTTGAAAAATTTGAGTGATTTTGTGCATTAGATACCATGGTGCCCGGGCACCATGGTGCCCCATATGAGTGTCCTATATATATATATATATATATATATATATATATATATATATATATATATATATATATATATATATATATATATATATATATATATATATATATATATATGTGTGTGTGTCTGCCTCTCCTTTCACTTGCTACTTTTATATACACTTGCTGGCTGCGTTCGTTTCAGCCTCTTCCCAACCCCCTCCCTCGTTTTCCGTACACATGCTTTTCAAATTACTAAACGGTACGTTTTTTAAAAAAAAAGTTTCTATACGAAAATTGCTTAAAAAATTAAATTAATCTATTTTAAAAAAAAATAGCTAGTACTTAATTAATTATGCGCTAATGGACTACTCCGTTTTCATGTGGAGGAGATGGGTTCCAACCGCTAGTAACGAACACAGCCAAAAGGCTGGTCTTCTGTATGTTTTGCGCTGCGTCAATATTAGTCTGCTATTTGTGTTGAAGCGAAATAGCAGTCTAGGAGCACAGAGAGTCTAGCTAGTGCCTAGTTCAAAGGTAAGCCCAGTTGACCAAACAACAAAGGGCTGATTAGCGGTGAAATGAAAATTTTTTAGTGTCATATAAGACGTTTGACCGGATGTCGGAAGGGGTTTTCGGATACGAATGAAAAAACTAATTTCATAACTCGCCTGGAAACCGCGAACGAATCTTTTGAGCCTAATTAAACTGTCATTAGCACATGTGGGTTACTGTAGCACTTATGGCTAATCATAGACTAATTAGGCTCAAAAAATTCGTCTCACGATTTACATGTGAACTGTGCAATTAGTTTTTCTTTTTATCTATATTTAATGCTCCATACATATATCCAAGATTCAATGTAATGTTTTTGTGAAAAGTTTTTGGGAACTAAACAGGGCCAAAAACTTTTGGAATCCCATTATGCAGCCTAGCTACTTGGATGTCCAAAAATTTCAAAGTGGCATTACTAGAGAAGGATCCTCTCTATACAAATCAATATAACCCGTAAATTAATTGTACCTTTATTATGTTCAGGGACATGACAATGAAAACAATAAGTCAAATGTTGATGACCTAGCTAGATTACCTTAGGCTGTGATCGGCACCCCTTTTTCCAACTCTTTTCCCTTATTTTCCGCGCGCACGCTTTTCAAACTATTAAACGATACGTTTTAAAAAAAGTTTCCATACGAAAGTTGCTTAAAAAATAAATTAATTTATTTTTAAAAAGAATAGCTAATATTTAATTAATCATACGCTAATGGATCGCTCCATTTTCCGTGCGTACTATTACGGGTTGGGAAATGAATGGCGAACACAGCCGTTTTGACCCTTTTTTTACCTACTATTCCCTTCACGCGTACCCAGAGTTGTCCTCACCACATTGAACCTTCCTGGCCCTGCGGCCCATATCCGGCAAGGCGTGCCACTGAATCAACCATCACTGATCGTTATGAATATTGAATAGGTGATAGATTATATATTTTCTGATGATATACGAGGGTACAAATAAATAAATTAACTACTATAAAATTGAAAAGTTATTTTAAAACATGTTCTAAGCAATTTACATATATATAGAGAGAGAAAGTTTGAGTTTTTTCTTTTTGCAAATTGCACACTGTTTATAAGTTTGAGAGGAAAAGAATTGGACCTAAAAAATCTAGGGTGCTAATTATCAGAAAAAGAAAACTAGTGCACTGTAGCCCTAAACCAAAATGAATATAAACATGTGTTTTTTTCAACAAGCTACTAACATGTTGCTCTCTATATATGATGTCCAGCTTTCCTAATGGGAAGTTCTAGCTTAACTTTCCTCATTTATCACTTTATACCATCCTTCCTTATGCAACAAGACTAGCTTAATTAACTATCTCAGAAAAACCAACAATGTGATGCTCTAGCTAGCTAGCTATAGCTCACACTCACAGCTGGACCAGCTTTAATTTCATCTTTCAAAAGGAAAAAAAGTCTCGAATGTTCATTCCTCCTTTCTAAGTTGTTCATGTACGTGCACGCTCTGTGCAACAGGGAATACGATTCCATGGCCTTCGCTTTCCTCCTTGACGGCACCAAACTGCTAACACCACACTCTTTCCTGCGGAAAGCTACCTCCGTCCAATAAAAAGTTCAGTTTTTAGTTTTTATATAACGTTTGGCTCTTCGTTTTATTTTAAAAAGTTTTACGATTAATATTTTTATTGTTGTTAGATTATAAAACATGAATAGTATTTTATATGTGACTAATTTTTTTTAGCTTTTCTATATCTTTTTTAAATAAGACGGACAATCAAAGGTTAGACACAGAAATCCAAAAATAAACTTAAGGGGTAAATTTAACACGTCTCTGTTATCTTTTAGGCTAGATCTTACCTTTAGTGCATTTTTCTATTGCTGTTCATGCTATATTCAGGCTGTGTTTGTTTTCCAGTGTTGGGAACATATTTTCAGCGTATGGAATGGAGCGATCTATTAGCACGTGATTAATTAAGTATTAGTTTCTTTTTAAAAAAATAGATCAATATGATTATTTTAAGCAACTTTCATATAAAACCCTTTTAAAAAAAACGCACCATTTAACATTTTAAAAAGCGTGCGTGCGAAACACGAGAGAGGTGAGTTGGGAAAGTTGGGGGAAAGAACTGAATCCAGTGCTGCAGGGAGCTTGAGAAACACAATTCAACGGAAACAAAGTGACAGATATGCGTGCACTCAATTTAGTTTTAACTTGGATTTCTCTTGAGGAGCATAGAACTTAGAAGCAGATCCCTTTTAAGTTGTTGTTTCATCTTCAGGACTGTACAATGGTTCCCTTTTGTTGCTATTTGCACAACTCCTTCCTCGATCAGTGAATTAATGAATAGTAATTAATCTGTAGTAGATGGAGTTCGACTACTACATTTTCAGAGAAAGTGAGCACAAGCAGTTGGTTAATTTAGTAGTTTCTTGTCAGTGATCAGGTGGTAAAAGTTGGTGTCACATACAAAGTTCATGTCGAATCTTGCGATCGTCAAGTTAGAAAGATAACTCGTCAGAAACTTCTAGCTAGTTAACTTTATCCATGGATTAATTAGGAGAATCTCCTACCTTAATTAGCCTAGCTAGCTAGTTACCTTCCACATTCTGGTCATTTAATTATATTACAGACATAATTCTTGTCCCTCTGAAACTAAGGATTACTGATGTGAGTGATTCTTGTGCTTTTCTACCCAATCTGCCAGAGGCATCATGCATCACAGGATATGATGCAAACTAGACACAACCTTGGGTTTGATTTTCTCTATAAACTGGATTATATGTGTGTGTGATTCTGCTGAAGTGTACGCATGGCATTGTTTTCAACTTCTTCACGTGTACAGAGTTATTGCTTACCTTGTACAGAGAAAAGCAACACATCTCAACACACATGAATGTTTGTAACGCATTTTTTACAAGAGAATATATTTTGGTATCTTCTGATGTGAAATATCACTCTGGTGCATATTACTGGAAACCTATTACTACTGATGTAGTATATATTGACATCATCCCGGTTTGCGGAGAAATTAGCTGTACTGTAGTAAAATATATGAAACAGGGGTTGGTGACAACTGGCAACCGTGGGAGATCAAAATTAAGCTGGAAATATTAAATTAGTTGGTAAAAAAATAACTGCAGTAATGAAGATTATATTCCAAATAAATAGGTCAATAAAAACAATTACAACATCCTTCTTGTAACGCAGAAATTAAGTGTCAGTTTTCCAAAGTGAGCGTTCGTACACTTGTAACAGCATAGGAGTACCTGTGTTGCTTTGGAGGCATTGTTGTCTCTGCCAGCTGTAGCCGTGCCAGTATACAGAATTAATGGGTAATAAAATGCTTATTAATTTACTTCTAAAACTTAGGGTCCTTTAAATCGCGGGAACGGAAAAATGGGGAATAGAAAAAAAATACAGGATTCTAATAGGAATGTAGGGTGTGTTTAGTTCACATCAAAATTGAAATGATGTGACAGAAAAGTTAGAAGTTTATATGTGTAAGAAAGTTTTGATGTGATAGAAAAGATGAAAGTTTGAAGAAAAAGTTTGAAACTAAACTCATCTGTAAATGCAAAACAGAGAATTGCAAAAGCGCAGAAAATACATAGGAATAACCGTTTTATTGGACCTTAGAAAAACCGTAGAATTCAGATGAGAAAGATAAACTCGAAGAATTTTTTTCAAAAGGTATAGATGTCAAAATTTTGTAATTAAATTGGCGTTAAACTTATAGTTACTGAACTTATAGTTTTATAATAAACTTGATATTAAATATCTAGTTTCATTATATATCATATTAAATATGTAGTTTAATGTTAGTTTAACTAATATAGTTTTCGAAAATTTACTCATGAAATATGTCGGCACACACTACTGAAAATTCCTACATGGTACACAAATTACATTTGTACCTTTACATGCTCCACAAATTAATGTTCGCGTACACGACCACACATCTTCTCGTATAATATGCCCATACGTGTACCATGAACCGTATATATATTTAGTTTGTTACCGGCTAACCTATTAATAAGCTATACTTGTACCATCATATGTATACCACCAAACTACTCCGTATTCCTTTTCTTTTTGAAAGGAGGTATCTGAACATGTTGTATATCCAGGTATATGAATAGGATTGTTTTTTTTTTTTAATGGAGGAAGTATGTCTGATACACAGTGAGCTGAAGCTGGCTAAGCTGGCACATGTGCGACGGATCGAGGCGTTACAGCTTCGTGCGAGGGGACACGTGTCAGCACGCGCGGTGTCCCAGAACGTGGGGCCATGTGATCAGAGACGTCGGTGGGCTTGGCCGGCCCGTTTATATGCGCCCACACCACACGCCTCGATCTCCCATCTCTCTCCATCACTCCATCCCTCCATCTCTTCTTCATCTCCTCTCTTCACACTAGCTGCTCCTTCCTCTTCTATTTCTCTCTCCATCTCCATGTAAGAAAGGAGGAACTTAACACACTTCATACCATAAGCATGGCGGAGAAGGTGATCATGGTTCGATCTCTCTCTCTCTCTCTATTCCTGTGCGTAGTGTCCATCGATCTCTTTGTTCAAAGGATTTGTGTGTTTTGTGTTTGACGGATTCTTTTGGAGTTTGTTGTTTGTTATAATCGTGAGTGTATTATCTATCATGTCGTTGTTCATCAGAATAAACTGAGAGGGTATTAATTGGAGTTTGCGGAATTTATTCTCGAAGTTTCTGTCTTCATGTTGATCAGGAATATGTTTTTCTTTTCCCGATTGTGGAATTATGTCTCCATCTTCATTCAGGAATATATGCTCACACAACAGTTCAGAATCTTTTTACGTCGTCGATTTTTTTTCTATTCTAAATCATCCGTTTTTCTTGTGAAGAAGAGCGATGGTTTCCCTTTTATATATGATACGTTTCTCATAAATCGAATTGATGTGTGAATTGATTACTCTCTCTTAATTAATTAAATTCTAATATTTTTTTATAAACAACTAAATTACTGTTTATTACGGTGAGAATTGACACTTCTGCTGCCTTGTTTTGTTCCTGTCCTTAAATCCTTAATTTGTATATTATATATATATATATATATATATATATATATATATATATATATATATATATATTGAACTTGAGTACTTGACAGTTGACAGTGTTGTGCGATGTTTTAAGTAAGGTAAAAAAATATTAATATGTTTTCGTGTGAATCTGTAATAGCTCCACGATTGCTTGACAGTGTTGTACAATGTTTTCAAGAAAGGCCTGACCTGGCTATTAATATCTTTATTTTTTTATGGGTGATAGCTCCACTGGTAGAATTGATGCTCTCTTACCCCATCACCGTCAAAAAGAATAATATTTACCCTCTCACTAACATAATGCTGCTGTCAACACAGATCTCCACGCTAATCCTTAAGGTTGACCTCGCTTGCCACAAGTGCTACAATAAAATTCGCAAGATTCTCTGCAATCTCCAAGGTAAGAAGGACCTCTCAATTCTGTACAATAATACTACTCCAAGTTAAAATTATCAGTAGTATATGACAGTAACCAAGAAACAATTAGCACAACCCCACAGTTTGCCATTTCAGTTAGAAAATTTCAAAATCTCACAATTTTTGTAAATTACCCTCTGGCACGAAACTATTTCTCTTGAAAATTACTTTTTTATTATTTTTGTGTGAGAATTTAGCAAAATATATTCAAATTTTCTGAAGTATTCTAAAATTCCTGATTTTGGGAACCCCTACATTTGTCAGTGTTTTAATTAGTTGGATAAGATATTCAGTAATAGCACTTCTTGAACGGTTAATAGCGGGCTAAATAAGGTTATAGTGGCTGAATTATAAGTGAAAGCAAATAGCCAGATCATCTCCAAATAGTTACCTCTAGGATAGCGGCGGTTATATATAGCCGGAGATTTAAAACCTCGACAGTTGTGCATACCGAAATACCAGTAGTAAACATTGATTAAGACATAAATAATTAATTACTGTCTACTAATCCCTATTAGATTTGGTTTTTGTGCAGACCAGGAGAGGATCACGACGATCTCGTACGACACCAAGAACAACATCGTCGTCATCGCCGGCACGTTCGATCCTCAGAGGCTTTGCTGCAGGATCAGATGCAAGGGAGGCAAGATCATCAAGGACATCCACATCGTCGACGCCGCCGGCGGCGGCAAGCCGGCGAAAATGCCGGACTCGCCGCCGCCATCACTACCGCCGCCGGTGAACACCGGCAAGAAGAAGTGGAAGAAGGACAAGCGCAAGGAAATTCCGCCGCCGCCGCCGCTGGCTGAGACGCCACCGCCGATGAATGAGCGACCGCCGACGCCGCCGCCAGTACAGCCGCCTCCTGACAGGGAGACATCGGCGATGGTGCCGGCGATCGTCGAGGAGGAGAAGCCGAGGGATAGGGTGGCCGAGCTGGAGCCGCCGTCACCGCACAAGGAGATGCCGCTGCCGCAGCCGACGACGATGGAGATGCCACCGCCGCCGGTCACGTGCACGCCGGTGGTGGAGAAGCCGAGGCCGCCGCCGTGCGCGAGGCCGTTCTACCCGGTGGACATGGCGACGCCGACGATGGTGGAGATCCCGTCGTGGCCGGCGGCGCCCGCGCCGCCGTCGTGCTGCGCGCCGCCGCCGTGCTACCAGGGGTGCTACGAGGGGTGCAGGTGCGGCGGCTGCGGCCGCGTGTACGGCTACTCCGTACCCAGCGCCAGGCCGCCGCCGCTGCTGCCGCCGCCGTGCTACTCCGGCGGCGGCGGCGGCGGCTACACGCCGTACTGCGGCGGGTACAGCGGCTGCCGCCTCGTCAACGAGGAGGACCCGACGGCTTGCGTCATCATGTGATCTCGCTACGTCATCATTTCTCTCTGGAATTTCAGTAGCGTGACGGCGTCTATATATGTCCATTGGAGCTCAGTAGATTTGCATGCTTGCATACCGTGATTTGCATTGGAATTCAGTAATTAATTAAGGCAGTAATTTTTGCACAGATTGAATGATCATTACCGTCGGCTTGAAGCTGAACCGTTGAACATTTCACTATCTATCTATCAATACTATTTTTGTACAGATTGGTTACTGCTTTTCTGCCAAGTGTCAATGTCAGAGAATTCATCATCTCTATGTTTCAAAAGAACAACAACGAAAAAAACACTGAAGAACAGAAAAAAAAAAACAGAGAGCCTTACTGTCCTGATCAGAGTAGCACAACTAAGATGTGTCAGTTGGGTGATTACAATAATCCAACGAGTCTAAAAGATAAGCAGAATCAGGTTCTACTACTGCACTCAGAAAAAAGGGATGCTTCCTGAAAGTAGTTATTCCCTTGGATCATGCTCATGCAGATGTGACCTTTGAAACACTGCAGATTAGGAGTACATAAAGTGTTAAATTTTGTAGATCTGTACACCACTAATCTTGTGCCTGCCAAGCAGAGTCTAAGGGCTTGTCTGGTTTGCTGCCAAATTTTTCCCTAACAAACTTTAGCAAATTTCGGCACTACTAAATTTGGTAGTATATATAGGAAGGATTTTAATTAGTGTGGACAAATATTCATACTATTAAAATTGCCAACATTTCAGTGTCGAAAAAATGGCCTCAATCCAAATAAGCCAAATAGGCCATAATTTTTTACATGGTGAAAACAAAGTCTAATTAATTACCAAACAATGAAATCTTCAAAAGAAAACAAAAGAGCAGCAGAAGTAGCAAAGCAAAGCTTCTTCCATTGTAGATTTGTGATGTCCTCAGATTAGGCCTGCAATTTCATATGATAAGTGGTGCACCTTCTAATTAGCCACAGCTGGAGGGAATCATATGCTCTGTTGTGTGGTGCAGAAGTGAGTCTGCAGACAAGTAGTGCATCAATCATATATCATACAGTTGATTCGCAAACTTTGATGTTCTAGTGGAACAACCGTACCTGATATGGTGATACATTGCCAGAATTGGGGAGAAAAGCCATGCACATCCATGATATGCTTGACAAGAAGATCTTCAGTAGCTTCTCCTGGATTTCTGTTAGTACTGGTAGGTACGAAATTCCTCACTATATACAAAGCATTCGTTGGCACAGATGTTAATCGTCCAGATTAAGAGCTCATCAAAAGTTCTATAGCAAAGGTAAAGAAAAAGTGCCTTTTTTTTAACCGAGGCAGATATTCCAGCTTTTAGATTTAGAAGAAGAGAATTGATCCAGTTTATAAGAAAAACAGTGCCTGAAAACCATACAACTGCACGGTTAATTACAGGAAAACCGTCGGCTGAAACCCACTGCTACACAACTAACAACGACGGCAGAGCCCAAACACTGGATATCGCTGTCAAGCTAAACACAAAAGCGACACAACAGCTCCCACATCGCAGAAGAACTGTTATCGTTACCGAGCTAGCTGCCCAAGCAACCCAGCAGTGCCGACTTCACAACCGCAGCGACACTAAAGCCACGAAAGTCGAAAAGCAACTCCGACATCCAACAATGGACATCAACCAAGCCACCGAGGAGCCACTTCCTTCACACGGCTAGCACCATAACTCCTTGAAAGAGACTTCAACATGTCATTGTTGCCAAGCGAGCAGCTCCGACTTCATCAGCAGAAACAACCGAAGAGTGCGTCGTCCACCACAAGAATGAAGCGGACCCAAAAAGGCGAAGGACTCGCCGAACACAAGGTATAAAAGCTTTTGAACTGAAAAAGACCATCAACAGTCGTCGATGCGTTGGAACTTCTCCGAAGCATCAATAAATTTGTATTTTGACAAATTAAACTACTGCTATAGTATGGCATCAATATATTTGTATTTTGATTATGTCAAAAGCACGGGAAAATAGCTAAGGGTATACTTGTCCTTTTTACCCCCACATTTAACACCGTTAGTAAGAATTAACGGAATAGGGGCAAACGGCTGTTTCGTTTAAAAAAAGTAGGGGAAAAACAAAAACCGTAGAAAACAGGGACAAAATCAATATTAGACATCGAAGTAGATGCAAGAATGAAATTGCCCAAAAAAAAAAGGTTTTCAATGCTGGGGATATTTGAGAATCAAGCGCATTGCGTAAACACCAATAATTATACTAGTGATCTTTTGTGTATTTGAAAATTTTGAGAGACATATGAGAGGCAATAATAGTTTATGCTTAATTTGTTGAATAAATAGTTTGTCGAAACACAAGCGGATGAAAGGAAGCAATCGAGTTACGAGACTGAAATTGGAAAAAGAGAGCCGTTTGCTTCTCGTGCTCCCGTCCAGCATGGCCCACCTTGTCAGTCACATGGGCCAAACACCCGGCCCAACCCAACCTGATCCCACCTGTGTTCCGCTCGTGTGATGCAGAGAGAAAAAAATTACAAAAATCCGCGCAAAAAAAATATTAATAATTCTATAACGTATAAAAATCGACGCCTCAGATTCGTTTGCTCACAGTAGATCAACGGCCAGGAGCGCACCACAGGTCCGAGAGTCTCAGTATTACTGCAAGTGGGCCAGCCCACCCAACTCGATCCCGATCCCCCTTCACACGCGGCGGTTGACGTCTCCGACGCCGGCGATCTCCTCCGCCCCCTCCCCTCCCCCGCCGCCGCCGCCGACCCTCCTCAGCTCGGCCGCCACCTCCTCCGCCAGAGGGAGAGCCCCCTCCACCTCGGCTCCTGCTCCTCCAACGCCGCCATGGTAATCCCTCGTGATCGAATCTAGTTGCTTCCACCGGATCCCGCTCTGATTTGCGCTGCTGGGGGGTGGTTGCAGAATTACATCATCGGAGCATTCAAGGCGCCCTGCGACGTCTTCATCACCTTCGCCGATGAGAGGAGCCGGAAGCAGGTAGGGGAGGGGAGGGGAGGAGCCGGCGTTGTTCTTGGTGGCTAAGGATTAGCTGGCTAGCTATCAGGTTGTTTGAAAGATTGGGATCGTGTGTGGTTCTTGCAGGTGGCGATCAAGAAGGATAACGGGAAGACGTTGATGGTGCCGGCCTTCCAGAGCCTGGAGACTATTGCAGGAGAGGTAGTGCCTACACTCTGTCTGCTTTTCTGTATATTTTTTTCTAGTGTTGGAGATGGGAGTGTCTAATTGTGATTAAATGGTGTGGTGTTGGAGATGGGAGTGTCTAATTGTGATTAAATGGTGTGGTGTTGGAGATGGGAGATGGGAGTGTCTAATTGTGATTAAATGGTGTGGTGTTGGAGATGGGAGTGTCTAATTGTGATTAAATGGTGTGCAGGTGTCGGTAGCGCCCGTTCCAGGTAAAAGGGTGGAGCACCAAGGTGTCAAGATTGAGCTGCTGGGTCAGATAGGTATGATGCACCCTTGATCTGTTTGATTCTGAATATGAGTGCCCTAATGCCTATGGTGACTGCATCGAATATAAGACATGTTATTTCAGGTTGCTGAAAATGCGATTTGTTTGTAGAAAAACAAGTGTGAACGGAAAAGGTTCTTCGTTGTTCTGAAAATTCATTGCATTATTTTCCCAGCTAATGTTGTTTCAAAATCTCATTACCATGACAAAGTATAGGATTTCATTGCTTGAGAGACTGCAAAAAGTACCCGCATGAATTGTTTCTTCTACCACTATCGGCAGCATTGATCTTCAATAGTTCAGGTCCTTCCAAGTTCTAACATTATTATTACCTGTGATCTTTTATATTGCAGAGCTGTACCATGAGAGAGGTCACTTCTATGACTTCACTTCGTTAGGTATGCTCTTTCTGTTAAGATAGTCTTGATCTTTTTGCAGCCCTCCCTGTATGCGCTATTCCTTTAGGTTCTTTGCACTCTTCAAATCTTATATATTGGGGCTTTACATTGTCGATTGACCCCAAGAACACTATCTTGCAAGTTAAATGGGAAAAATTAACCCTCTGAGAAAACTTTGTTGTTGTCATACCATTGTTTGTTTCATGTGCGAACTATTCTCACTAAAGCATTAGTGAGGTGCCAAATGTTTATTTGTGCTATCTCTATTCTACAAATAATGGAATATAACTTAGCATCTTTCGATTTAGATTAGCTCGCTGTTCAGTTGTAAGCCAGTAAAGCTATTCATTATCTTAAGTGCTTCTCTTTTCTTTTTTTGTCTGTGTAGTGCGAGAGTTAGAGGTTGCTGGTGAAATCTATGAAAGGAAGACTTATCCATTTGAATTCTCTACTGTTGAGATGCCTTATGAGTCGTATAACGGAACAAATGTCAG
This sequence comes from Oryza sativa Japonica Group, assembly GCF_034140825.1. Classification (NCBI taxonomy): domain Eukaryota; kingdom Viridiplantae; phylum Streptophyta; class Magnoliopsida; order Poales; family Poaceae; genus Oryza; species Oryza sativa. The sequence continues at coordinate 26,596,431 of NC_089045.1, forward strand.
ATTGAGGTAAGAAGGCTAACATGCTTCCATTATGCATTGCACAGGTCATAACAAGAACAGCTTGCATGACTTGTAGCATCGACAGCTTTAATAACACTATCTTGAAGATCAAAAGTCATGTTTGTAATGCTTGCAGGTACATCCTGAAAGTTACAATTGGCAGACCATATGCTACTAGTGTTGTGGAATGTCGAGATTTCTGTGTAAGTCTGTAACTCCTACAATTGCATTTGGCAGACCATATGCTGCTCCTAACAGTCATGCTTTATTTCACTAACTTCATATATGTAAATAGTCTGTAACTCCAGCATTTTTTGTCATTCTAGTTGGACTTGTTAAAATTAGATGTCTCGTCTATGTTGTGTTGATAGTCACGTATGCATCCGCATCCGTTGTTCTATTTCATCTTTTCTTGTTATTAATCGGTTCAAAGGGAATGCGTTTCAGATTTCATTATTAAAACATTTCAGGGTTAATTAGCTATGTTTCTTTCTCTTTTTTTTCAGGTAAGGAATTACACTCCTCTTCCTTCAATTAACAATAGCATCAAGGTGAGTGCTATAGTAACTAGATGGCTGGACATTCAGAGTTAACCTGTCTTGGCATTATATTATGGGTTAAGTGATAACTGTAAGATAAGCCTACTATGCCTTGATCATTATCTTTATTCCCTTAGTGATGGTGTTGCATGCTTGAAATATTCTTCAAATTATTTGAATTACCATTTAATACCATTTAACCAAATTTTTTTAATAAAAAATATAGTAACCTTAATAGCTTAAGGGAAGGGAGGGGAGGGAGAACACAAACCTTACAATTTTAAGGGCCCCTTTGAATCAAAGGATTTATGTAGGAATTTCATAGGATTCAAATCCTATAGGAAATTTTCCTATTTGGCCCTTTGATTCAAAGGATTGAAGCTTTCCAAATCCTATGAAATTCCTATGGAATGGCACATTGCATGTGGATTTTGGAGGAAATTTAGTAAGAGCTCCAACCTCTTGGAAAAATTCCTTTGAGTCTATCTCTCTCATCCGATTCCTGCGTTTTTCCTATGCTCCAATCAAACAACCATTCCTGTGTTTTTCCTGTGTTTTGCAATCCTCTGTTTTACACTTCAATTCCTGTCAGAATCCTGTGTTTTTCCTATTCTTCCGTTTTTTCTACCCTGCAATTCAAAGGGGCCCGACGTCATGGTGAAATGGCCATAGTACCATGCCAACAATTTGACATTATTCCTGAAGCCCAGCAGTAACAGGAAAAGTGAACAATGCTGTTTGATCTACTTCAGAACCATGTTTCCAGGCAGCAATTTTTTTTTTCAAAAAAAAAAAAAGATTCCAGACAGCAGTAAATGAAATACAAGAAGAATGAAGGATTCATTAGATTACAAAGATATCCTTTCCTGGTTTTTATGTTGCTCATTTAATTTTGGAGTAGCTCAGTCAATTTATCTTAATCATATGCAACATGAGAGAGTGGCTAATTTTTTCCCAATTTCCCCTTTATTTTCTCAAAATGGGAATGAACTGGTCACTTCTTTAAATCCTTCTCATGTGACTCCAATTGTTCTATGTGGTAATTGGGTGTACTTAATAGTAATGTGAGTATTTAAATTGTTCCTTCCTTTACAGATGGAAGTTGGAATTGAAGATTGTTTGCATATTGAATTTGAGTACAGCAAAAGCAAGTAAGAACAGTCCCATGTTCCAATTTGCCGCTTGTTCTGTTAACCAGAGTTCTGATATTCTTTCTTCTGGGCCAAACCATATTCAGGTACCATCTCAAGGATGTGATCGTGGGAAAAATCTATTTTCTTCTAGTCAGAATAAAGATAAAGAACATGGAGCTTGAGATTCGTCGGCGGGAATCAACAGGATCTGGGCCTGGCACATATATTGAGACTGAGACACTTGCAAAGTTTGAGTTGATGGATGGCGCTCCCGTAAGAGGTAATGTCTTTTGTGGCATTAGGATTAAAATAACTGCTGCATACTTGCCTATAAGTCTAATATGGCAATATTTCTTAGTTCAAGCAAAGTATTTACATTAAATTGAGCTGGACCAAATCATTTTACAGGTGAGTCTATTCCGGTAAGACTCTTCTTGACACCATATGAGTTGACCCCGACTTACCGCAACATAAACAACAAGTTCAATGTCAAGTACTACCTGAACCTGGTTCTTGTTGACGAGGAAGACCGGAGGTACTTCAAGCAGCAAGAGATCACAATGTACCGCCTTCAAGAAACTCCGCAATCTTCATAAACTCCTGTTGCCTTGACTTGGTAACGACCAGAAAAACTTGGGTCTGTCTGGCATAGGAGAGCACCGGAGTAGCAACTTAGCATGATGCGCCTTCCTGTATATAACTCTCCAGAGGAGCGATGCCCTTTGTGATGTACCGTGTACTGTTTTTGCCTATGCTCTTTTCCCCCCCATTTTCTCCTTCATTCTGATCAGGAAACAAACCATGACAACGCTGGCATTGTTGCCCTTTTCGCCTTGTTCATTTGAGCTTTCTTGTTAGACTTTGTGGGATAACCATATATTTGTTGATATTTTGCTTCATTGTTTTACCCTTTAATAAGTTCAGTTGAACCCGATATGGTCTCCAAGTCGATGTACTGCTGGCTGCATGTTGATTTTGTACCAAAGCAAGAAATCTGAACAAACTCTGATTGGAAACAGTATGAACAAACAACACTGGAATGTAACTGTTTGCGTGTGAATGATAAAGTTAGCTATACTGTGTCCAAGTCAATTCAGAGAATAATTAGCTGCTTTCGGTTAATCATTCTTCATCACAAGAGTCCAACCATGCTGAGCACATGTTGGAATTTGCACATGTTTGAGCTGAATTTGTGTATGCATGAACAGGTGTTTGGTGGCTGAGCACATGTTGGAATCAGCACATGTTTGAGCTGAATTTGTGGATGCATGAACAGGTGTTTGGAATTCTCAAAAAAAAAAAAAAGGAGCAGGTGTTTGTGGACAATTTGCAGCGTTGTTGACTGTAATCAGACGGTGGCTATGTTGACTTCAACACAGTATTGGTTGAGATTACCAAAACAATCATCGGAGCATGGGGATTTTCTGAATGTTTTGGGGATGATCCTTTAAAACTGAAAGTAGTGAGAATGCTTCTTGCTTCAGAGGCAAAAGTGAAGCTGCCCATGTGGGCGCCACCTGATTAGCAACCCTAAATCATCAATCAATCAATTAATTAGTAATTCAAAGTACTAAACACGCACGCATTGCCGTGTTGTACACCTATCTTGAGATTAGAGAAGCCAAGCATCATCTTCCATCGGGCGAAGAAAGAATCTGCACCAAGACGGAGTCAGCAACTGAGAATTCAGGCCCCGTTTAGTTCCAAAAATTTTTTTCCCTAAAAACATCATATCGAATATTTAGACACATACATAAAGTATTAAATATAAATAAAAAAAACTAATTGCACAGTTTGCATAAAAATCACGAGACAAATCTTTTGAGCCTAATTAGTCCATGATTAACCATAAGTGCTACAGTGACCCACATGTGTTAATAACGAATTAATTATGCTCAAAAAATTCGTCTCGCGGTTTCTAGGTGAGTTATGAAATTAGTTTTTTATTCGTGTCAAAACCTCTTCTGAATGAACATTTAGTTAAACGTCCGATGTGACACTCAATAATTTTCTTTTCACGAACTAAACCAGGCCTTAGCAAGCAGCAGCTAACGGGTCCCACCCGCTTGGGAAGCGGATCTTTCGTGGCGGGACCCGGTAAGGGGGGCGAGGTGTCCGACCGTGTATATACGTGTGCAGCGACGGCAGCAATGGAGGACGGGAGAGAGAGAGAGAAGAAGCTCAACCCAATCCCCTCCTCTCCCCCAATTCCGCCGCCGCCCCCTGCTCGGATCCTCCCCCACCCCCGCCGCCGGCGAGAAGGGCCCGTAGGCGCGGGCTCGTCTCCTTGCTGATCCCGACTCCGCGCGCACGGCCGGTGACTCGACTGCCTCGTCTCGGTTCGAATCGAGCTGGGAGGTATTGCTCGTTCGATTGATTGAGCCGGGTTCGCCTCTAGATTGTAAATCTATCGCCCCATCGGGAGTTTGGGATCGATTCTTTCGTTCGTTCTTTCTTTCTTTCTTTCTCCCCCCTCCATTAGCCAATCCATGATTTATTTTTTATTTTTTAATTTTTATCTGGGTTTCTTCTATTCGATGCGTGGTGGAGTGCTCATAGAAGCTTTTCTTTTCTAAAAAAAGAGAGAGAAAAAATTTTGAGTTGAGCTGAGAGCCTGGGTCTACCACCATGCCTTTGCGTTAGGTCCACACCTGAAGCTGGAATATACGATGGATTGATCGAACTTTGTAGTACTATTTGTGTTTGGTGGATGCGTTTGTTCGACGATTACTGACCTGATTTTGCTGCAACTGACAGATATTGAGGAGCACTTGGACTGAAGAACTCAATTTTGGAGCACTTGGATTAGCATTGGCCACCCTGCTGGACTCACTGACTGTTAAAACGGCTCTGGTTTAAGGAGTTGTTTCTCTTGTGGTCATTCTTTGGATTATGGGAGCTCTTTGTTCATGTTTGCAAGCTGATTATTCCGACCACCATGGGCATCATGCTTCACCGGCATTAGGGGGATGCATGTGCCTCAGATGTTTTACTCAGCAGCTCATCAATGCGGTATGTCTTGTCCTAGTATCTTGATTCTTTCCATTTTTTCTGTATGTTGTTCTGCTCACCGTGAGCTTATTAACTGTTCTTACTTAAAATTATTAAGCTGCAAGTAGATAACATGTTAGCCATCTCTTTGAAGACACACCAAATGATATGTCTTCCACAACATATTTCGAGAAAAAAACCACAACATATTTCGAGAAAAAAACAATGAGCATATACAATCATGTATGGGTGAATAGTTGAGAAGTTATCTAGGTTATACTGAAGCTCATCAGTTTTCCTTATTCAAGTTCTAAACAAGACTGATTGTGGTGTGCTCAGGAAAAGCGAAATACCCAATGTGAATTATCTGCCAGTATAGATATAATTGTCTCGAGTGTCAATCCGTTGTCATAAGTTTTCAAGTGATAAACAAGAGAAGGGTGTTCAATTGAACTAAAAATGCTCTGATTTTTATTGGACAGCTTACTTCTTTTTAAATTGAGCTAACACAGGTTGGAAATCATTGACATTTTGATTTCTTTTCTTTTTCCAGTACACTGTTTTATTCCGAGCTGGGACAGTGCACGCAGTTTCTCAGTCTATAGAAGCCACTCCTGTTGATTCATCTGAAAGTTCATTTGACACATATCGTTCACCCCCAAGACCACTTCCATATGATGATCCTAGATTCTCCCCTCCTCAGCGTGATTGGTTAGTGTCAAGGCATGGACCTTCATGCCATTCCCCAGAGGAATCAGAACCACTGAGGGCAAATGATGACGAGGAAATGGAAACACCAAGTTCAACACATAAGTCAAGTAAAACAAACTATGACACAAAAATGAAAAGAAGCAGCTCTACTCATGGAGAGAAGCTGCCAACAAAGGAACCTGGAAATTATTTCACATACTTTTCCCCATCCGCTGAAGATGAAGATGTCTGCCCAACTTGTCTTGAAGGTATTAATCTACTTGTCATCAGTATACTAGAATGACATATGTAGTTAATATTACATATGCAATTGTCTTCATAGAATACTTAATGAGAGTCATGTGTACTGACCATGAATGACGTCTGGACTGATGAATTTGCTAGTATCAAACTAATTTGTTCTGTGCACTGATTGTATAATTGTTACTAGTAGTTGATAAATTGATACTACAGAGTCAAAATTGTTCCTGAATTTACGGTCATGGGTTTCATTCAGGTTGATTGAAAAAAAAAACTGACATCAAATCTGTTGTTAGCACCATGAACAATTTATCTGCCTAAGATTTTGTACTAATTCTTACATTATATCTATGCAGATTATACTTCTGAGAATCCTAGGATAGTAATGCAGTGCTCACATCATTTCCACCTTGGCTGTATTTATGAGTGGATGGAAAGAAGTGAAGCATGCCCTGTTTGTGGAAAGGTAATTTTGCTTTAGCTCTTCCTTTTTTTTCCTCCTTATAATTTTTGTCCAGTTATATGCTTTGTTGACTATGTTTGCTTTTTCTAGGTACTACGTACAACTTTTTAATGCAGCATGCATTTATTTAAGGATACCTGAGATAATTGCATTGTACAATTGATGGTCATTTGCACCCTAGTTTTAAGTTTTAACTTCATAAATGCGACATAAGAATTTGAATAACCCTGTAATATATTACCATTAACCTATATTTGATATTGTAAGGAGGACATGGTTTATAAGATTAGAATTGAAAGCTCCACCTTGAAAGCAGCCAGCTTCTGATGAATATTATATGCGATAACTTGCCCATCTATCTCGTAGATTTTTTTCAGAAGATCTTTTTTTTGGCACCCTTAACCTAGCTTTGAGGTTTGTGGACCATGCGTTGGTTAGTCCACCAAATACTTGTTTTGTGGACTAACCAATGCATGGTTTAGGCTGATTACTGCAGTATCCACTTTGCCTTACATAAGGATATGGTGACTGTAAAGCCCCTTAAGGTAGGAGGATAGGTGACTTATCACATAGATAATAATTTAGCTTGGAAAGGGAATCACATCTACTTTGGACCGACAAATATAAGAAATGAATTGTTTTGGGGGAAGAACACTTACCTAATTGAGATGCTGACTATTTGAATTAAAGAAAAAGTAAAGCAGTTTTGGCAGTATTAACCTTAAATAAAAATGTGTGAAGCTGACCTTTTTTAACTCAGTTTTTATGCAGTGGTAACCTCCAACTGATGTATCTTTATAGCTGACAGCTGTCGGAATCTATTTTGTTTCTCCTTTCCAAACGATGTTTTCCTTCTAACTCTTGATTGATGTTTTGCTTTCTTCTAATCCTCCGCAGAAAATGGAGTTTGACGAGACAACATAATTGTCAGACTGGCCTGTATTTCTTGGATTAACAACCCTCATGGCAATCTGAAAGTACAGGTGGTCTAGGCCACCAAATACTCTGTACATACACCTTGTAAGTATTGAATCAGTAGTGTGATCCTCATCGCCTCTGATATTCTTGAAATGTTGGAAGGGCGCACAAAAACATTCTTTTCTATTTCTTTGAAATAGTCAGTAGGGGAAGTTTGCTTCCCCATGGTTTCTTTGTGTGCCTGCGTTGCTATGTCTCGGAGGCGCCTTTGATTGTCCGGTGATAGTGCCACCTGAAAAAGCTGTAAATTGATGATGGCCTGTGTTGATATAATCATATGAAGTTCGATGATTATGGGGAATCCTCTTTTCTCGCAACGCTTGTTTGGCACCGTGATCATGTTTCATGCTATTAAAATTGTACCGGGCTTTCATCTCTGACAATAGCATGCCGTATTTCCAGCTCCAGTTGTGCTATCTGTGACCCAATGTAACAGTGGTGATTGTTTGGTACAGTCAAAGATGTTCCTAGCTGAATTTTGGCTTGCTCTTGAATGAACTTTTGGCTGCCCAATTCAGCAAAACTTGAAAATAGGCGTGCTGTGTCAAGGTGGATTGTACCAGATAGATACATTAGCTAGTGAAGGGGTTAATGGTTACCATTTGTGTTCACAAGAGCAGAGTTTTTCTTTAGTTTATATGAAAAAAAAAAAACTGAAATGGTTAAGAGAAGTATTTCTTGCCACCTACTACTTCAGCATGACTAATATAAAGTGGAGTAGACAACTTGAAGGAAACAGAGACATGGTCATGTAAATGTTTACAAGTTACAACTGCATTCCAAGCATACTAACTCGAAGAATTAACACCATCTGAGCATTTTATGCCAGTGGCTGATACAGCCATCAGAGCCTGCAGAACTAGTTAAGTTTTTTTTTTAAGTAGCTGCAAATCACACAAGAACACATCACAACACACAATACACAGGCAATCTACACAAAAGCAGGTTTAAAAATAATCACGTTATCTGCTAGAGAGAAATTTCTCGAGCAGAGGATTCTTTCTTCTTTTTTTTTCGCATCACTTGCCGCCGAAGAGGTAGCCGAGCGACGAGCCGCCGCCCGGAGCAGCGTGCACCTTGGTTGACGGCCGATCCTGCATAGTCTCACCACAATCAGTGTTCAACAACATCAGCATCCAGAAATTGTACATTCATATATCAGAATCACAATCTTTATTTCACTCGAAAGATTGGAGAAAATTGGTTCAGAAAAAAAAATCATGCCTAGAACATCAGCAAGTTCCATTTGCTTTTGCAAAGAAAAAAAGAATGGAAATAATTGCAAATAAATTTCATCAAAAAAGATGACTGGTTCATATATCAGAATCACAATCTCTTTTTTTTTCACCCAAAAAAAAGATGAGAATGTTTCAGCAAAATTCATGACCGGAGCATCATAAAGTTCCACTTGATCTTGGAAATTCTGAAATAAGTTTAGTTTCATCTAAAAAAAGGTGAGTGTCCATGTGCAAATAAAATTTGGCGGGAACGAATCAAATCAAACATGGAGGCCGACTGAATCGAGGGAAGGATGAACAATGGAGACACTGACCGTGAGGAAGTTGCCGCAATTCTGGCCCTGCGCCCGGAAGTAGTTGTTGGCCTGGGTGCTTTGTATCCCCGCGGGGATCTCCTTCATCTTCTCCGCTGCCGACGGCGACGCCGCCGCCGCCACCGCCGCCTTCTTCACTGGCGCCGGCGTAGTCTCCTTCTCCGCCGCTGCAGCCGGCTTCGCCTTCGCCGCGGGAGCCGTCTCGCCGCCGCCGAAGAGGTAGCCCAGCGAGCTCTGCCCTCCCCCGCTGCTCACCCCTCTTCCTCTCCCCATCCTCCCCTTACTCCCTCTACGCTTCGACGGCGATGATGCGGCGGCGGCGGCGGCGGAGGAGGAGGAGGAGGAGAAGAGCTTGCTCTGCTCCGGCGGTGGCCATGGCGCGGCTTCTTATTTCGGAAGCTCCACTTTTGCACAAAACACCTCGGACAAAATCCTAAATTGAGTATAGCCCACCTCGAGTGGTGGAGAGGAATGTTTTCGTAAATAGGGGGAGATGTAACGGGGTGATGGTAAATACGTGTGGATGCATCGTGGCCGTCGGATGGGAGCTTTCTACCCGTCGGCCGTTCGATCGGACGGTCGGGAATTGACGGCGCGCGCGTCGGTGGGGAGGGGTTCGCGCGTTCGTGTGTTTGGCGTTTTTTTTTTCCGTTAGGTGACGGGTCGCCGTTAGTGGCGACTAGGAGAGAGAAAGAGACTTCAAAGAGAGAGAAAGAGAGAGTGATATGAAATTTGGTAGTTCATCCGTCCCAAAATATAGTAACTTTTGATTGGATGGGATATATCCTAGTACGCTCTTTCCAGATTCGTAGTACTAGAATATATCACATCTAACCAAAAGTTGCTATATTTTAGGACGAAGGGAGTACTCAAGATTGGTGCATTGCTGATAGGCTTGGATGATGAAATTGGTTGTTGTTCTGATTTGCTGATGATGCACCAAATATCTTAACTATAAAAAACACAGTCGTCCTCTTGTTTCTCTAGGGAAAAAAAAACTACTCCCTCACTTAAAAAGAAAAAGGCTCCAAAAAAAAGCATGTGAAAAACTGGCAAGAATGGAACTCAATTGCATTTTTATCTCCTGATCCCGTTGTAGCTTATGGGCATGTAGCTAGTTTTGTAAAAGAAATAATTGTAGTGGTTTTCCTTTTTTTGAAATAGTCATGGTGTCACCGTGATCTCTATTTTTGGAAGCGAAAAATAATATCATTACTTCCTTGTAACGATAATTCTTCTATAGCCGGCGTAGTAACCGGTCACCCATCCCTATTTTTCTCTCAGAGGTGAAATGAATCTAATGAGAATTGCCATGTAGTTGGTAGTTGGCTAGAGGACCAAAACGATGGAAGTTCCAGAAATTACGTGTTAAGGATTGGGGTCACTATGATCCTAGAAAATTTGCTTGGCAACCCTTGGTTCAATAAGTTCGTAAAACCTCTATTGGAGGATCATCTCATCTAGCAAAATTTGATGAAATAAGGACATGTTTACTAAGATATATTTGTTTCTGTTTCGTAGAGGATGACGATTCAGCAATAGAAAAAAACAATGGTCACAGAGGTGACAATTGTAAAAATAATGCAATTTATTTTCTTGTCACCAACAATAGATGATCTACTAGTAGTTATTGTTGTCGACTTCTACAATGATTCTTACTGATCCAGTAAGCCCGTGTCTATTGCTTTCTTATAATTTAAATAAATCAATTTTAAAGCGATCTTCATAGCTGTCATACAACTGTCCTAAATCTTGACTTTTCTGCTATGACCAACATTTTGAACCTAAGGTCTTAGAACAAAACAATAACGGTTTATGGTTTATCTCTTTTTTTTCCCTACACCCTAGACCCCCAAGCTAATGTTATAGGCTTTTTCAAGTCACACAATAGGGTCTGTCCTAAAATCTCCTGCAGAACTGAAGTTACACAACAATGCTTAGGCTGTGTTTAGTTCCATCAAACTTCCAAAAAATCTGTCACATCAAATATTTGGACACATACATAGAACATTAAATATGGAAAAAAAAAGCCAATTGCACAATTTGTATGTAAATTGCGACACGAATCTTTTAAGCCTAATTACGCCATGATTTGACAATGTGATACTACAGTAAACATTTGCTAATGACAAATTATAGGTGGAATCTGTAATTTATTTTGTTAGTCTACGTTTAATACTTCAAAATTGTGTCCGTATACTTTAAAAAAAAATTAGCTCACGAACTAAACACGGTCTAAATTCTAGAAACATAAAAACAAACAAATTCACTGTCAATGGGCACTAGTACTACTATATGCAAGATAATGAAGTGTTGGAATCTTGAGAAAGATAATGGCATCTTGAGAAAAATAAACAAATTCTCCTGTCAATATCATGTAATGGATTACGGAATAAAATGATACGGCAGGTACAAAAAATTTCTTGGCTGCAAACACTGGTGATGCAAGTACTAGCTAGATTGTGGTTGAAGAAAGCATCAGCACCAAAGGCGCAGCAACAAGTTGGAGAAAGCAATAATCACAAACAAAGAAAAAAAAAGGTTTGGAGAAAGCAAGAAAAGGACATGGCATCTGTTGCAAGGGAATGAAGGATGGATGCCATTGCAACCAGAAGGTTCTCAAAGTTGGGCAGGTTAGGAGCATATAAATCTAGGTTAGATGGAGGAATCTGTGGCTTATTTGAATTTGATGGACTGGCTAATAATATACAGGTCATTAGTTGGTACAATGTTACTGAACTTTCTGGTATCTTCATAGACGGGGACATATCATTTGCAGGCTTTCCATCACCTGAAATCTGACATTCCTACCATCGGCAAAATATGGGTGAACTGGCTTCAGAAAACTGAAATAAGACCTTCAATACTGGATGGTTCATGTAGTAGTCCACAGGCTGCTCAGGTCAAAAATGGATTACTTCAAGTTCAACTATATAGTTCACCACAATTATTTGCAGAATATTGATATCAAAGCAATAGCACCCAACAAACTATGATTCATGTCGATATTTCATTTAGGACACTGACAATATAGTTTCACCACATTTCTTGCCAACATTGCCAGATAATAAAGGCAAAACAGAAAAATGGCTTAACTCTGGCAGTCTCAAGCAATTGCTTATGAGACAATTTATTCACAATATTCAGTGCATAGGAATCAAGTTTAGGAGCCTCAGGATCATTTAAAAAGGAGGTAAGGTTGAGGAAAGATGAAAATTAAAAAATAAAATACATACAATTAAATAATCACGCATCAAAATTGTAATGCTTCAATGACATCTACAATTACATGCACTCATTAGCAACAATGCAAAAGTTAGGATTGCAGTGTGGTACTAAATTATGGCAATTCTGAAATTAGTTCTTGAAAATCGATGACAACCCAATCTGCTTTTGCTGCAACTGCTTCTCTCATCTGGACACCTGCGTAACAGATGAACAAGTCTGCTCCTCCAGGCTGCCGAGCCTGCAAGGAGACAAGTAAATAAATGAAGATATTACTAGATAGACACATTTTGTTCAATGTCATCTATAAAGACAGCTCATTTCTTCTATTAGAAAGCCAAACTACTGCAGGCGAATTCACGGGTTAGGTCAATATTAATATACCACATAGCCATAGAAGTGCCATTCCCAAACTTTACCCTAACTGAAATATTGACAGAAGAAATAACTATCACTGTATCACATGTCAATGACTTGAACCTTTTCCCTCAAGCAGCACTACTCACTGCTTTATGGAATTATTTGACTTGTGCAAGAATAGCAGGACTGCAGGAGACCCTGCTACGTTATATTTTCTATCAACACAGAACACATTCATTGTTGCCACAAGACAAATTAACAGTAATGCTGTTCGAATGAGGAATGAGCCAACAGCTCTGTAGTAATCCTAAATGCACATCAATGTACCACCAAACCTCCATGCATTCACTTCTAGCTCGTATTTGTAACGCATTTCTTTTTGGTAGATGCTTACTCTCATGCTACTTATTTACACACACTGCCCAAAGGGAGTGCATATCTCAGCAATATAACAAATAAAACAGTTAACCGCTTACATCTTTGACAACAGCCGGTAGCTGGTCTCTTGCCAAAGAAACATATTTACATCGTATATAATATCCAGGAGCATTTCAGTTACATACCTCAAGATCAGTTGCACCATCTCCAATCATAACAAGTGTCTTATAACCATGGTTCTGAACAGATGAAGAAGATAAATAATCTGGCAAGAAGTGATAAATGCAATACCAAATGGTACAAAACTAAATCAAACCTGTCTAATTTGTTGGACTGCTAGTGCTTTACCCCCACTTCGTGAAGTGGGTTCAGTGGGATCAAATCCAGCATACTCTCCAGATGTTCCAAAAAGAAGTTGGTTTGCAATGATGTTTTCAGGAGGAATGCCAAGCTCAGATGCCACAGGCTAGAAAAAAAAGGAAAACAGACAACTGAGGCAACTTATGGTATCAAATGACACATTATAACCATTTGATCAAAACCCAGTACATATTACATATGTAAATTCGTCACACATAAGATTCAAGTCATTCAACACCTCGGAGTGAAAACAGGGTATAGCTGACAGATTGTCTAAGAGAAGAAACATATCCTTGATTTTGATTCAACAAATAATATAGGTAGAAGCTGTAGAAAATGGTTTAGATTCATTTTTTTTAATAACTGAAAATGCATATCTTGGTGCAGGATGAGTATAACAGGAATAAAATTTCGTCAGGCAAACTTAACAATGTTTAGATATTCCAGAACCACCAGAAGTGTGACAATAGAGCAGAATAATGTACCTTGATCATTTGTCGAAAACCTCCTGACACAAGGAATACATCAGTATTATTTGCTTTGAGCTTCTTAATCAAGTCAGCAATTCCAGGAGAAATCCTGCAGTTAAAAAGGACAACTTTTTGGTGATTCTGAGTGGACTAAGAAACAGTGTTTGTAACACAAAAAATAACATAAGTTAGACTGTACAGTGCTGAATATATGGTTGATGAATTCTATCCGAGTTTTTTCTGTTATAAGAGAAATCTTAGAATCTCTCTTGTAAACCTATGAGCAAGTTACGCAAAAGATCTATTCTTGTGGTTGCTTGTATAGATTAACTGTATTTATAATTTTCTTACCGGTGTAAAAATAAAAACCCAATAAATCTATTTATTGTTCCAAATCACATTATGTCTGTTTAGTGACGCAAAAGAATAAAATGGAAGGAAATGGGCATGTCCAAGATTTCCAGAAGACGAATAGCTGAAGTATTATATGACAAAGATAAAAAATGCTAGAGAAAAGTACTGCTAATTAAATAAGTCAGGACTCAAATAAGTTTACCTTGGAGGCCTCTTCACTAAACAGTCATCAACTTGGGACAGATATGGCTTAATTAACGATAGCCTGGCAGCTAGTGCCTCCTCAAATGGAACAGTTCCTGTCATTGCCCTAAGAATATTAAACCAATGAGCATCCTGAATGAATTTTATGCACTAAGCAACAAACACACTTCAAAACTAATGTTCATAACATGTTATTTACTTTGCAGTCCACTCAGCAACAGCCTTCCCAGCCCCACAGAAATCAGCGAGTTCATCAATACCCTCATCCAAGCAGACCGTGCTATCAACATCAAAACACACTGCATCGGCATTGCACCATGTCTCAAGAACCCCTAACAGAATCATGCAAGGACAAAAGTTATATTAAATTTAGAACTGGAGACAGTGCAACCCGCAGAGGCATATCAATCAATTTAATAAGATGGAGTTCTCAGCAACAACCTTTGGAAGGCTGGCGATTGGCAAAGTCAGCAGAAGGGGCTTCCTTCGAGACCTCCATAGCTGCTACTACTACCAGGGGACGAGTCTTGCAAAGTTTAGCAGAAAGAAATGATGGGCTTGTACACCTCGTTGCCAATTGTGAAGCCTGCAGCGGACGATTCGGAACTGTCTGAGTAACAGACAAGGAATGGCTCAGACCAGCACGGGCGCTGATCACACCAGCCATATCATATGTTCCTGAAAATAAAAAATGAATCACTTAATCATCAGAGAATAGATAGACAAATAAGATTTGACAGACGAAGCTACTTTCCGCGCAATAAGAAAACCCCCCAAAATCCCAACTTTTGAAACGGCAGACAAGAATAAACTCGACCAATCTGACCAGAACAAAGCCACCATGTTATCCCTGCAAGAACATTGTTATGGCGGGCGAAATTTCACTCTCAGGCAAATCGTCGAACACCTTAAGCGCACACTTGTAAATTCATCTAGCAGGGAACACTAATGAGTCGATGAGTAGGAGAGGATAAACAACCTTGGGAGAATGGAGGGAAGAACAGAGGGATTAGAATTGGAACTCACGATTCGCGAAGCAGCTCGAGCTCGATGCGATCCGAATTCTCTTCCCACCACCACCCCCGTTGGTGGCGCGCACAAAGGGAGAAGAAGGGGAGTGGAGCCCTGCAGGGAATCAATGGAAGAGGTAAAGAGGAATATGAAGTGTGAACTTCTCACATAACCCCCTTTCCTTTGTCAATATTTTATCTACTTTATGAAATACTCCAGGGCTACCCACTCACTCATGTAGAAAAAAATATATAGAAAGTAGGTGGAACTGGGCAGCGGCAGATCGGTGTGGGTAGGGAGGGAAGCTCACCGGCGAGCGGTGGAAGCAGGAGGACGCCGGGCTCGCAGGATGGGGATCGGCGCAAGCGGCGGCCGAGGAGACGAAATTCGAGGCGAATGCGGCGAATCCGTCTCGACGGCGGAGGCCGCCGGCTGACGTGGCTCCCAACAGTCTGAAGCGCTCCGCTCACATCATGGACTTGCGCGCGCGGGGTGCGGCGTGGGTCCCAACTACAACTGTAACGTCGTCTTCACCTGCACACGCAAGGGCTAGGGCTAGAGCAGTCCATTAGCGCATGATTAATTAAGTATTAGCAATTTTTAAAAATAATATATCAATATGATTTTTTTAAGTAACTTTTGTATAGAATTTTTTTTAATAAAAAATGCACCGTTTAGCATTTTGAAAACGCTTGCGTGCGAAACACAAGGGAGATAGTTGGGAACACAAGCCGCCGAGCACAGCCTTAGTACCTCTTTTTTTTTTTGAGGAATCTTAGTACGAATTACCCATTGAAAATTTTTTAATCCAGTGATCAGCACTACACAATTTATTTGATTAATTGTTCTAGACTTATCATGAAGTTAGCACATAAAAACACTATTGAACATCAGAATATTAGTTTTAGTAAAAGGCAAAGATAACACCTAAACAAATGTGAGTACAACACAAGGCTTTATGTGGTTTGATATGATGAAATTATTATTCACTGTCCGTATTGATATTTAATGTGTTCAAACTAATTTTTAGTTGGGGATACTAAATTTGTTTTTTTTAAACAACACGCACAAGATTGTACGATGTTTCGTATTGATAAAACAAGAAAAAAAATACAAGTCTACAGCTTTGGAGACACAATAGCCACACCATACATTTACAACCAAAGACTCCACTGAAGAACAAACAAAACACGACATTACAAGGGAAACTTCTAAACGACGTCTTCAATAATGTTGTACTAAATTTGCTTTAATGCCTTGGGCTCTGGTCGCTGCTGGCGGTTCCCATCCGGAAAGCGTGGAAAATGGAGTAATCCATTAGCGCGTGATTAATTAAGTATTAGCTAATTTTTTTTCAAAAATGGATCAATATGATTTTTTTAAGCAATATTCGTATAGAAACTTTTTGTAAAAAAAAACGCACCGTTTAGCAGTTTGAAAAGCGTGCACGTGGAATACGATGGAGAGGGGTTGGGAACCCAGGTTCTGGACGTACCCTTAGTTTTCTTCATTTATGTATGAACTGGAAATTCCAATATAGCAAAATTAAGAACCCTCGAAGTATATTACCTGCAAAGTTCAAAAGGGTACAAACAACAACCGGAGAGATCTCATAATTTCAAACCTTTCAAGGGCCCAATCATAATTAGTTCGGAGAAGTAACGGTGGTTGGTAGGAACGCATTTCTACTTACAGCTTTTTGCTCTCACTGTCCCCACCTACGCTGGTAGGGACAGGTGGGCCACAGTTTTATGGGCCCTACATGTCAGTACATTGAAAAATCTCACCCCTGCAATCCTCGTAGCATAACCGCAAGTTGTTTGAGCTGGTCGGATCGACACGTCATTGCGCACGTAAGACTCAGACCAACGTGCATTGTTGTTAGTGCATTCCCAATCCAATGACTAGAATGGTGTCCATAGTATTAAATAAGTTGCCACCTATGATAAAAAATGATGTAGCAAGTGAATAAATGAGGAAAGAGAAACCATGTCTTGTATGAGACATGGTTTCTACACAATATCCAAGACATCATGTGAGATAAGTAGCATTAAATTTAAGTATGGAATAGTGGTGTTTGCATTGGAAGAGTAGTGTCTAGTACTAGTTTCTTGATGATGTGGAGCTTATGGAAACTATGTCTAGTGTTTTGGGTTGGGAATGGCCTTAGAGCGGGTACAATAACCGGCGATAGTACAGCTATCTCAGCAAAACTAATGAGCTGGAGGATAGAGAAGAAAAAAGGTGATAGGAACGGGCGACTATTTTGTCGCCAGCTCTACGTGAGCTCCAAGGTGAAAAAGCCTGTAAGGTAGAAATTTTTAACTTTTAAAAATGGTCATGGGTCTACATGCAGTGAGATGAATACTATGGAAGATGCTTATCAGTTGGGTCCCACAGAAAAAAAGAAATGCTTCTTGGGGGCTGTGATGTACTAGATAATTTACTCTCCATATTAACTGTTAGCTGATGTGGACATGGATATCGCCGGTAGCTGGCGATACTATTGAACCTGCTCTTAATCATCTACGGAAAAAAAGTTGTTCAGAAATGATCACAACTTCACAAATGTGATTCACGGTTAAATTCACCACTACCGCTATCTTACAATAACTTTTAACTATACATCTTGATCACGTTATTTAGATATAAAATCAGCGGTACTCTATCTCTCTTAATTTACACGATTATATCGAATACCATTAAAATGAAAATAGGATATACACGTCCATTTGATTCTCAAGATAGAAAAAAAAGTAGGTATTGAAGTGGTGTGCTTCTTAATCCTACATGCATGAGTCTTTTGATAGTATTATGGAAAAACAAAAGATTCATAAAAAAAATCACACATCTTGCTATCTTTCCTATAAAATGTTTTTTTTTGGGGGGGCGCTAAAACAAACATTGCACGTGATGGCTGATGAGTTGTGTTGCATGCTGTACAGTAGGCGTAGACAAAGCTGTGTTTAATTTTTTTCTCTAAAAATTTGACATTACTCAAAAATTTAATACCGTGCGCTTAACTCTGACCAATTTTTACACCTGATTTTATCCTAACCTAGTACTATCAATCACCTAGTACGCGATGGTATTACTCGAGATTTTCACCTGATTCCATTTCTGCATTTTTGCCGTCACCTTGGACTCGTGTATTAACTAGTCCAGAACAGATATTTTATCGTATTACCCAAAACATAAATATTTCGGTTAGATTTATAACCGGTACTAATAGTCCAAGTCTCAGAAACATCTTTAGTTCCGTGTAGTGTTACCAACCGGTACTAAAAATACATATTTAGTACCGATATTTTTAGTACCGGTTGGTAACACCAATCCGGACGAAACATATTTTTTTAAGTACCGGTTGGTGTTGCAACACCCATCGGTACTAAAGATGGCTTCAGGATTAATTAAAAAGAAAACATCTCTATCCAAGTCAGATGTGTGTAGAAAGTTGGATTGTAATGCACGTGAGGGTTAAGGTGAGAGATCTTAAATTTGAATCCCATATCCCACATTTTTTTTTTGACTTTGTATGTGTCGAGGAGTGATACTTATAGACCGGATAATTAGGGTATTGAGGTACGTTGGAATGAGGATATACGTAATTCGACATTAAGCAAACAGAAGACAAGGATTATACTGGTTCAGGCCCCTTATTAGGTAGCCATAGTCCAGTTTATATACGTAATTCGTAATCGATGTATTTGACGAGATCTCCCGGCGACTTGACTCCGCGTACTCCGGCTTCGTAGGCTGTGGTAGGTGTGTTGGCGATAAGATTCGATGCCTTGCAACCATCCAAGGGGGTCCCTTTTATACCGTGCATCATCTTGATCTCCAAGTAAGACTCGGAGATATCGGACCTCGTACGATACAATAGAAACTCTATCCACACCGAGTAATACTTGGTTAGTCACCCGACTCATGAGGATACTTTTCATAATTCATATCAAATTCCTATAACACGCACGGAGACAACCTGTGTGCGTGCCGTATTCGTATATTCCATAATCATAGGATGTGAGATATGCCTTATCCGTAATTTTGACAGTAGCCCTCGACTTCAACTTAAATGAATTCATGTTGTTATCCGCGATTGCTCCTGTCAGCGCCTTGTCGTATTTGCTTGGTTGATTCTGGTGTAAGACCGTAGAGACATGGAGTTATCGACAACGCTAAAGGGAGTTCAACGGTCTGAATCATGAATTTAATTTGAAGTCTAAACGACCTCCCGCAACGGGCGCCATAAATTTTCTGCGGCAATATCTCTCCTTTCCTTTGAAATACGAACCGTCAAGTAGTGCGTCTATTTAAGGGGAATTCGGGATCCATTTCAAGGCCGTTTGCCAGGGTGCTTGCAAATTAATAGGGGTAAAAAGGTCTGTCACTAATTTTAAAAGACCATTATTTCTTTTTTATCTATTTCTTTACCGCAAATTCGGTTTCACTAACCGCTGTTAAAAACAGGGGCAAACGTTTTATTCAATTTAAAAAAGCGACAGTAAAAACGAAAACCTAAAAGGATAAAAACGAAGGGGCTTGTTTACTTTGATGCCATTTTCAAACATATTATTTTTTTTACAAAGTTTGCTAAAAAAATATTTACGTTTAGTTTATTGTCAAATTTAATAAAAACATAACAAATCCTGCCAAAATTTAATATGATTTATTTTACCTACAATACGAACAGTCCCGAAATTGTCCAAACATAGTGAGGCCAAAGTGCAATCTACCTTTTTTTTTTCTTTCAATCTCGATGAGCTCGCCGCGCGGGGCAATGGCGCCCGACCGCCGGAGGGCTAGCGGCAACGGCGGCGGTTTGCTCGACGGCGTTCAGCGCCGGTACCCGCATCCCCATGCCCGCCCGCCCCCCCCACAACCGCATGGCGAGCGCGGCCCGATGTGCTGCTGCAGGCAGGCGCGGCAATGGCGGCCACGGTTCCAGCGGCGGCCGGTCCCGACGACCTCACCGCGTGCGAGGCAGCAGCCGAGAGGTCAGGTCTGTCTCTCCCCCTGCGGCGCCACGTAACGTATCCCCCATCACCTCATCCACCACCCACCAAAACGCCCCCCAATTTTTACTTGCTCGCCGCATTGACCAACGACCTAGCTTCTGTTTGGCAGCAGCTTCTCCTCAAATCCTCTTTTTTCTTTTCCAGACCAAGGCGACAAGTCCAATTTCTTGGCAAGTTCAGCGAGTTAGCGTGAGGAGAGGAGGTGCGTACCAATGGCACGAAATGTTCTTTGATTTTTTCGTTTTTTTGTGGCCAAGAACCTGTTCTTGATTTCTCTGGGACACTTTGGATGTCATGTGTATGTAACAGCTCGCAATTGCTTGGGTGGCCCATTGATTCTGCTCAAGATTTTGAGCAGGAGATGGAGGGGAATGGCATCATGGTGAGCGCGGCGACCGGGGCGATGAACTCGCTCCTCGCCAAGCTTGCCGCGCTGCTGGAGGAGGACTACCAGATGCACAAGGGGATGAAGCGCGAGATCGCCTTCCTGAAAGATGAGCTGAGCAGCATGAACGCGCTCCTCGAGGGGCTGGCCGACACGGAGGCGACGCTCGATCCGCAGACGAAGGAGTGGAGGAGCCAGGTGAGGGAGATGAGCTATGACATCGAGGACTGCATCGACGAGTACACGCGCCAGCTCCGCCATGGGCGGCCGCAGAGGCCCGGTGGCAATGGCATCATGGGGTTCTTCAGTGGCTATGTGCAGAAGGTGAAGGACCTTGTCGGTCGGCATGAGATTGCCGAGCAGATTCAGGAGCTCAAGGCTCGGATTGTCGAGGCAGGACAGCGGCGAAAGCGGTACAAGCTTGATTCAGCAGTTAACTGTAAAAGTAATCATGTTGTGCCAATTGATCGTCGGTTGCCTGCGCTGTATGCGGAGTTGGATGCTCTCGTTGGTATTGACGGTCCGAGGGATGAGATCATTAAGTCATTGGATGATGGGGAGCAGAGGATGAAGGTAGTTTCAATTGTGGGTTCAGGAGGATTAGGCAAGAGCACTCTTGCTAATCAGGTGTACCAAAAAATCGGGAACCAATTTGATTGCAAAGCTTTTGTGTCACTTTCGCAGCATCCTGTCATGGGAATGATCTTTGAAACCATACTCTACCAAGTCAATGATGAGGTTGGTACAATCAGATCAGGGGATAAGGAGCAGGTCATCAATGAACTGAGGGCTTTCCTGAAGAACAAGAGGTATTCCAATATGATAAATTTATCCGCTCTAGCTTCAAATACACTAGTAACTTTTATCATTATCTGTATTTGACACCACCAGCTAATAGACTATCTGTTATAATTTACAACATGAAAAGCGGTATCCACCCATGTACCAATCACAAAGACTTTCCTGTAATTGAGAACTTCTATCTTGAT
The DNA here is from genome assembly GCF_034140825.1 of Oryza sativa Japonica Group. Classification (NCBI taxonomy): domain Eukaryota; kingdom Viridiplantae; phylum Streptophyta; class Magnoliopsida; order Poales; family Poaceae; genus Oryza; species Oryza sativa. The sequence goes on from NC_089045.1 coordinate 26,617,792, forward strand.
AGGAAACAAATTAAAACAAAAAAAAAGAATTTTGCATTTCTAAACAAAATTTGTCACACATTTCATATAATACTATGCATATATTAATCTATAGGCTTTCTTGCAAAAACCTCACCATTGAATTATAACTTTATTTTGTTTCTTAGGTATTTTATTGTGATAGATGACATATGGAGTGCCCAAGCATGGAAGACCATTAGATATTCGTTGCTTGAGAATAATTGTGGCAGTAGAATATTAGTGACAACAAGAATAGGTACTGTTGCAAAGTCATGTTCCTCCCCTTGCCTTAATCTTGTATATGAACTAAGAGTGCTGAGCGAAGATGACTCTAAAAGGTTATTTTTCAGAAGAATTTTTGGTTCTGAAGATAAATGCCCTCATCAATTGAAAGATATTGCAGTTGAAATTGTGAGGAAATGTGGTGGTTTACCATTGGCAATAATTTCTATGGCTAGTTTGTTGACTACTAAATCATATGTAAGAGCAGAGTGGTTCAAGGTGCGGGATTCAATTGGTTCAGGAATTGAGAAAAATTCTGATGTGGAGGAGATGAACATGATATTATCTCTGAGTTATTATGATCTTCCTCATCATTTAAGGACTTGTTTATTGTATCTAAGTATGTTTCCAGAGGATTATGTGATCAACAGGGACTATCTGGTAAGAAGGTGGGTAGCAGAAGGATTCATCAAGGCTAATGGTGGAAGAACTTTTGAGGAAGAAGGTGAATGCTATTTTAATGAACTTATAAACAGAAGCATGATCCAACCAGTACATACCCAGTACGATGGTAGAGTTTATTCATGTAAGGTGCATGATATGATACTTGATCTCATTATATCAAAAGCAACTGAAGAAAATTTTGTTACTATCGTTACTGACAGAAAACAAATGTTGGTCTCAAAAGACAAAGTTCACCGACTCTCATTTTACAACTATGGTCAAGAAGATGTGACATTATATTCCATGGTTACTACTCATGTTCGATCCTTGAATATATTTAGATACAGTGAACAAATGCCTCCTCTTTCTAATTTCCCAGCCTTGAGAATGCTGGATCTAGATGGAAATAACAATTTGGAAAGCAGTTATCTTGAGGATATTGGGAAGTTATTTCAGTTGAGGTACCTACGGATTAGAGCAAGTAATATTTCTCTCCCAGATCAAATAGGTGAGCTGCAGTTTTTGGTAATACTGGATCTTCTCAACTGTATTGGTATAAGCAAATTGCCAGCAAGCATCGTGATACTTCGACATTTAAAATGTTTAGTTGTTCATCGTGTTGAGTTGCCAGATGGAGTTGGGAACTTGCAAGCTTTAGAGTATATGTCACTTGTGGTTGTAGACTACAGTACCTCTGTAAGTTCATTACAGGAGCTGGGCACTTTGACCAAATTGAGAACCCTTGGATTGGATTGGCGCATAGGTGATTTCCACAAGGAAAAACTTACATACGCGGATAATTTTGTTTCATCACTTGGAAAACTCGGTAGATCTAACCTACAGTATTTGACTCTCATCAGTCCATGGTCCCTTGATTTTTTATTGGATTCTTGGTCCCCACCTCCTCATCTCCTTCAGAGGTTAGGAATCACAGGTTGGTATCTCAGTAGGATTCCAGTGTGGATGGCCTCACTGGCCGACCTCACGTACCTAGATATCGAGGTTAAAGTCAGACAAGAAACCCTCCAGATCCTTGGGAATTTTCCAGCTTTGCAGTTTCTGGAATTATACTCAAATGCAGCAGACTACGGTGATAGGTGGCTCACTGTCAGCAACTGTGGATTTCGGTGCCTGCAGAAGTTCAAATTTGTCCACTGGATGAATCTTGTGTTTGAGGAAGGAGCCATGCCAATGCTTGAGACTCTTGAATTCCAAATAATAGCACATGAGGCACGGACTGAATGTGGATTTGGTCCTCCTGATCTCGGTATCTGCCACCTCTCTTCCATCAGGAACCTCATCATCAATATATACTGCGAGTGTGCAAGAATTGAAGATGTGGAGGCATTAGAGGCTGCTATCTGGCTTGCAGCCAGTACTCTTCCTAACCATCCTACACTAACTTTACACAGATTTCGTGAAGCAGAGATGGTAAAGAATAACCAGGGTAACCTGTAGGACAAGAAGCAACTTAAAAGCTCTGGCTAACCCTGCATCTGCAATTGTAATCAAGGTACCTATTTAATAGTGACTGCTCATTAGAACGATATTCTGTTGATGATACACATGGGACTTCAAACGGTGACTTTTGATTATTTCCAGGTAAAGCGGATTAGTTAGTTAGTCATGTTAGCAGTTGCTGGTGGAACTAGACTTTAAATTTATTTTTCATTTATAAGTTTAAGCTCTTGCTTGCAGTTGCACTAGCTCAGTTAACTGGCGAACTGAAACTTCCAACTTCCAGGATGAATGCACGTAATAACTGTCTCTATTTTGTTGACTGCCATAGACGACTCACACCTCTGTTACCAACTCTTATTTAATACTCTTGGGTTCTAGTTCAGTTTTCACATATTTGATTTCTGTAATGTAGCAATGTCCATTTGTAATTTGTACTGAGTTAGAAAAACTGGCTTATGACCGAATTCTTCCAAAACAAGAAATGATATGTTGTTCAATTTTTTTTTTGACGTGAGATGTTCCTGTTCAATTGTTTCAGATCACAATTCACAACACTCAACACAGAAGTGGATTTAGGTCAAACAGTTAGTTCTAACTTCTAAACCCCAGTGTATGTACAACATATCGACAGACAGAATACTGCATGGCTGATTCAACACTCCTGAACAATGGAGCGAATGCCACAAGTGTGCCTTTATTCTTCAGAATGGAATATGGGAGTCCATCAGCTGTCCTTTTATGCAAATAGGCAACCAGTCGATTACTATGAACTCTGTACTTCTTTTGTATTCTATTCAGCAACCAGGATTTATGTATTTTCCTGACATTTGTCTTACTTTGATGTCAACATGATGTTTGAAACTTGAACCGCTGTTTCTTGTGTAATTAGCCTTAAAAAGTCTAAATTTCATTTTATTTGATATATACACTTGTGTAGCATTACAGATATATGCAACCTAATAATCAAGATTACTGGATCTGGGGGCTTGTTTATAACACTTCAAACTTGCTCCTATATCAATCTTGCATAATTTTATCTATGAAAATACTGATTTTTTTTGTTTACATCTAGGCAGCAAAGGTACATGCATGCCTGGTTTTACTTAAGATTTCTTGGTTTAACTTTCAGATCATACTTTCTTTTGGCTCCTTTATATGATTCTTGGTGGCTGTATCTGTATGCACCTTGATTCAGAAGGCAAGAGTGTACTCTTCTGTCATATAAGTAAAATACATTTCTTTGCGTGGCAGTATTAGCAGTTAAGCTTGCAGTTAATTCTGGAAACTCAAGTGTTTCTGTTGTTATCAACAACTCTTCTGATGTCCTGATATTTCACAGAACAGGTGACACTGACGCCACAATGTGGACAAGTTGGCCTGGTGATTGACAAAGATGCTTCAGCAGCACATGACATGAGTGGCTTTGGCCTACTGACATGACATGTGGGTCCCACCTGCTGCCCTGCAAATTCCTCAGCTCACCTTCCAGTGAATTACTCCAGTCGCTTTCACCAATAATTAGTCAACTAAACCGTGTTTCCTTCTTGCATCTCCTCCACTTGCAACTTTCTCATTGCCCATTGCAGAGAGGTTTGCACATCTCCATGAACTCCTGGTAGTCTGAAGCCAAGAGCAGGAAGACACAGGGAAGGTATATTTTCTTGATCTCTCATTAACATGGTTAGATGTTTGTAATATTCAGAGATCTGAACTTTCAGCATCCTTGGCATAAACAAGATAGTGTTATGCCAACTGATAATTGCTTTCAACTTCATTGTTTCTGAACAGGATTGACCTCAGGTGCAAACTCGTCCAAGAGTGCAGAAGACCAGCAGAGGCGATGGATGGGTTCATGGTGAGCGTCGCCACGGGGGCGATGAACTCCCTAATCGACAAGCTCACCACGCTGCTGGGTCAGGAATTCAGGCTGCACAAGGGGGTACAGCGCGACATCGCCTTGTTGAATGGTGAGCTGAGCTGCATGAATGCTCTGCTGGAGAAACTGGCCGGCATGGAGGTGCTTGACCCCCAGATGGAGGAGTGGAGGAACCAAGTGAGGGAGATGGCCTACGACATCGAGGATTGCATCGACAGGTACATCTACCAGCTACACTACGAGCCACAGAGACCTACTGGAATTGTGGGATTCTTCCATGACTATGTTCACAAGGTGAAGGAGCTGCTAGCTCGACGCGAGGTCGCTCAGCAGATAAAAGTTCTCAAGGATGACATTGTTGAGGCAAGCCACAGAAGGAAGAGGTACAAGATTGATCCTGAATTGTACTCTGAAACCACAAATGTGGTGCCCATTGATCCTCGATTACCTGCACTCTATGTTGAGGCATCGAATCTAGTTGGTATTGATATTCCAAGGGATCAGCTGATTAACCTGGTAGATGATGGTGATCAGTCATTCAAGGTGATTTCAATTGTAGGAGTTGGAGGCTTAGGCAAAACTACCCTTGCAAATGAAGTTTACAAAAAAACTGGTGGGCGATTTGATTGTCAGGCTTTTGTGTCGGTCTCCCAGAAGCCTGATGTAAAGAAGATTTTACGGAGCATAATTTGTCAAATCATGGAACCATACCATGCTAGCACAAATCCAGATAAAGCTGTAATTTCTCAAATCAAGAAGCAAGATTACAGTAGCACAGAATCTGGTGATGTGGAGTGGCTCATAAACATACTGAGGGTTTTCCTGAAGGACAAGAGGTAAGCTCTCTGTTTCAAATTACGTGCCATTTAGCATTAACTCTGTTTGAATTTACATGTCATTCTACCAGTAGGCAAAATTGTAATTTCATTGCAACATTATGTCAGTGATTGATGTACATGTTGTGCACATAAATAGATTAGAGAATAAGTATGTACAGTAGGCCATACTTATGTCAGTGATTTGTTCCATATTAAATCGTTGTATCTCTCATTTGCTAGGTATTTGATCGTAATTGATGATATATGGAGCACGCAAGAATGGATGACCATTAAATTTGCCTTGTTTGAGAATACTTGTGGTAGCAGGATACTAGTGACAACAAGAATTTTTACTGTTGCCAAGTCATGTTGCTCCCCTGATCATGGTACAGTTTATGAATTAAGGCCACTAAGTGAAGCTGACTCCATGTGTCTATTCTTCAGAAGAATTTTCGGCTCAGAAGATCTATGCCCAGTTAACCTTAAAGATGTTTCAACTGAAATTATAAAAAAGTGTGGTGGTCTGCCATTGGCAATTATTACTATGGCTAGCCTATTGGCTGATAAATCAGATAGAAGAGAAGAATGGGTTCGCATTCGGAATTCAATTGGTTCAGGACTCGAGAAAAAAAACGATCTGGAGGTAATGAGAAGTATTTTATCCCTTAGTTACAGTGATCTCCCCCTCCATTTGAAGACATGCTTGTTATATCTAAGCATTTATCCAGAAGATTATAAGATAAATATGCATCAGCTGGTAAGGAGGTGGATAGCAGAAGGGTTCATCAAGGACAAAAGTGGGATAAATTTAATGGTGGAAGGGAAATGCTATTTTAATGAACTTATAAACAGAAGTATGATCCAGCCAGTAGATATTGGGATTGATGGTCAACCAAAGGCTTGCCGTGTGCATGATATGATTCTTGATCTCATCGTATCCAAGGCAGTAGATGAAAATTTTTCGACTTCCATTGGTGATGAAACACATAGATTGGCATCTCAAGCTAAGATTCGCCGACTCTCTGTTGACTACTCTGGGCAAGAAGTTTCTGTATCATGGCCATCCCTGATGTTAGCTCATGTTCGATCCCTTAGCATATTTGGATACTCTGAACAAATGCCTCCTATTTCAGAATTCAAAGCTTTAAGAGTGTTGGATCTAGAGAGCAGTGTGAAATTGCAAAACTCTGATCTTAACAACGTGGTGGATCTATTTCAGTTAAGGTACTTACGGATTGCAGCCAGTAGAATCACACATCTTCCAGAACAAATTGGGGAGCTTCAGTTTCTCAAAACATTGGACCTGCGTCGTACATGGATAAGAAAATTGCCAGCAGGCATTGTCAAATTGCGACGGTTGAGCTGTTTTTCTGCTAATGGTGCACAGTTACCTGACGGAGTCGGAAAAATGCAATCTCTACAGGAACTGTCAGGTATAACCGTGTACGACGAATGCTCAACAAATTCTTTGCTGGAGCTGGGAAATTTGAACAGCCTGAGAACTCTCAAGCTAACTTGGTACATTCGCGAATCGCGCAAGGATAGAACACATTATACTGATAGCTTGGCTTCATCACTTGGCAAACTTGTCAGTTCCAGCCTTGAATCATTGAGCATTATCAATGGACCTTTTTCTGGTTACATCCCCTTTGATTCTTGGTCTTGGTCATCATCTCCTCATCTCCTGCAGGAATTATACATTCCGAAATGCTGTTTCCAAAGGATCCCAGATTGGATGGCTTCAATGAATAATCTCTACAGGCTATGCATCAGGTCTAAGCAAGTGACAAAGCAAATCCTCCAGATCCTTGGAGACTTGCCTGCATTGCTAGACCTGGAGCTGCGTTCAGAATCAGATGATCCCATGGAAATTCTCATTATCAGCAAATGCATATTCCGATGCCTGAAGATCTTCCGTCTGTATGGATCGTTCGTCGGCCTGATCTTCGAGGATGGATCCATGCAGAAGGTCAGAGAAATCTCGGTTGTTGTTAGAGCACACAAGGCAAAATCTGCATTCGCTGATCATCCTGATCTTGGCATTCGCAACCTCACCTCTCTTATGGATCTCAATGTATGGATTAATTGCGAGGGAGCTAGGGTTCAAGAGGTGAAGGTGTTGGAAGCTGCCATTGCAGATGCAACCGCTCTACTTCCCAACCATCCGACACCACATTTCTTCAGAGAAAATGAAGAAAATATGGTGAAAGATTATCTTCCCAACCATCCGACACCACATTTCTTCAGAGAAAATGAAGAGAAGATGGTGAAAGATGAAGCACACATGCAGGAGAAAATGTTCGAGTAGGACCTGAAGATTCAAGGATTCATTTCTACAGATAAACATAGAGGTTAAGATAAGTTTTTGTTGGATAATATCATATCAGTAAATTAGTTGGAAACCGAAGTCATAAACTTGAAATCCAAGATACGATCATAATCTTTATTTTTTTAGTTGTAATCTTTGAGTCAGAATCTCCATAACCACCAAAAAATTATCTGAACCGTAAAAATCTCTACAATTTGCTGCCAACATATCATATCATCATTGGCTGATCGATCTGTAGTACGTTCCAAACTCTCGTCTCATGTCGTGTGCTTCGCTGCTCTCCGCCGCCATCCGCCGCGGCGTCGCCGGCTGCCGTGCCTCGCCGCCGTCCGCCTCCGCCATCGTGTCGCGGCCGGCGACCGGGTCCCACATCCTCAGGATCGACGGGTACACCAACACGAAGAGCATCCTCGCCACCGGCGAGTCCGCCACGTCGAGGAGGTTCGCCGTCGGCGGCCACAGCTTCGTCATGCGATACTACCCCAACGGCCTCGACGACGGCTGCGCCGACTCCATCTCCCTCTTCGTCGACGTCGCCGGCGGCGGCGGCTGCGGCCGGAGCGGCATCGCCGGCCATGCCCGGTTCAGCGTGCTCGACCACGCCGGCTCGCCGGCGCGCCGCACCGACGACGCCTCGTCGGAGGTGGTGGATTTCAGGACGCACTTCTCCGGCCAGAGGAGCCTCATCACGAGGGACGAGCTCGAGAGGTCGCCGGACATCCTCAGGGACGACCGCTTCGCCGTCCGCTGCGACCTCACCGTCATGGACGAACACCTGCTCACCGTCGATCTGGATCATCACTAGGCTCTCGCCGCCGGCGCCGACGCTGGCGTCGTCGTGCCGCCGTCCGACCTGCACCGGCACCTCGCTGAGCTCCTCTGGAGCAAGGAAGGCGCCGACGTCGTCATCGAGCTAGACGGCGGCGACGGCGAGACGACGACGTTCCACGCGCACCGGTGGGTGCTCGCGGCGAGGTCACCCGTACTCAAGGCCAAGCTCTCCGCCTCGCCGTCGTCGCCGGCGACGCTGCGGCTCGCCGCCATGGACGCCGACGCGTTCAGGGCGCTGCTCCACTTCATCTACACCGACACGCTGCCCGACGACGACGACGATGACGACGCCATGGCGCGGCGGCTGCTCGCCGCGGCGGACGCGTACGGGATGGAGAGGCTGAGGCTGATCTGCGAGGACAGGCTGCGCCGCCGCGTCGCCATGGGCAACGTCGCCGTGACGCTGGCGCTGGCGGAGCAGCACCATTGCCGCGCGCTCAAGGAGGCTTGCGTCGAGTTCTTGTCTTCTCCGGGCAACCTCAAGGCGGCCATGGCTACCGATGGCTTCGAGCATCTGAAGGCAACATGTCCTTCAGTTTTGACTGAACTCGTCATGAAACAATTAGTTTAGCTAGATTTTTAATTAGTGGGTATTAAGTCAAACTAGTTTCTGCAAAATTGGTCATTAGTGTTAGTGTCAAAGTAATCTCACCGAGTCATTGTGTTTATTATAGAAAATGCATGGCCGAGTTTTCTTTCTCATATGTAATCTCTGTCAATCCAAATTAAATTCTTTCCCAGGTCGTCAAAAGTTTTCTAATTGATATTTTTGTTTGGTCGAGTTTAGTCAAGTACTAAATGCATAAGTAGTAGATAGCTAGAAAGTAGAAACACAGTTTCTATAGTTAGACTTGGAGTTGGACTCAACTCCACCGAGTGAATTTCACATAATCTGAACCGTTTGCCTTTTTCTAGGGTCCCTAAGCCAGGGTTCTTCTTTAGTCTCTACTAATACTATTGTCAATAGAAGCCACGTATTAAATAAGAAAATAACTTGATCAGAGGATCAAACTGTACTAAGACGGCAATCAATACCAAGTTAACCAAATAATCACTTGATACCAAATTAACCAAATAATCACTTATTAAATAAGGAAATTACTTGATTAGAGGATCAAACTGTACTACTAATTAACACGGCAATCAATATTGTAACAAGGTGGCTCAATTGAGATCAATATTAGACTGGAAAGGTGCACAACTGCATATATATATATACACGGACATTCAGTTCAACTCATGCAAGTACTGGTATAGATGAATCGATCCATGCTTCAATTCAAAAGGATTAATTTTCAGAGATTCCGATCGATCGAGAGATAGAGCAAATGTAGGCTTGGGAAGCATCGAGAACATGTGCTGCAGTTAAGATTCTTTTCTACTCCCTCCGTTTCGAAATGTTTGACACGTTGACTTTTTAGCATATATTTGACCGTTCGTCTTATTCAAAAACTTTCGTGAAATATGTAAAATTATATGCCTACATAAAAATATATTTAACAATGAATTAAATGATAGGAAAAGAATTAATAATTACTTAAATTTTTTGAATAAGACGAACGGTCAAACATGTGGTAAAAAGTCAACGGCGTCAGAACGGAGGGAGTACTAGCTAGCTGCCTTAGAGTCCCAAGTCGCATGTCTTTTAGTACTGCGTGATTCCAGTTTGAAATTACCTACTACTCCTTCCATTTTTTATTCCAGTTTTTAGTACGTGTTTGATCATTCGTCTTATTCAAAAAAAATTAAGTAATTATTTATTATTTTCATATCATTTGATTCATTGTTAAATATACTTTCATGTGCACATATAGTTTTACATATTTCACAAAGTTTTTTGAATAAGACGAACGGTCAAATATGTGCTAAAAAGTTAACGGTGTCAAATATTTTGAAACGGAGGGAGTATTTGATAGACGCTTCATGCCTGCACTTGAACGTAATGACTAATCTAATACTTTCAGAATATAAAAAAGTGTAACTTTTGTTTTTATACGTTGCAACTTTTAGATTGGTTTGCATTTTATATTCTGCATTAAATTAACTAGTTAGAAATCCATCTACTCTAAGTCTCAACATTACTATACTTTTTTGTGTCAAAAGAATATTTCTGTATTAAAAAGCGTAAAAATATCTCTAGCCTTTTCTCATAAATACACCTAATTAATAACTACGAAAGCGTACGGAAACTATTTTCGCAGATGAGAGCACTTATGAACCGTCTAAAATCTAAGGAGGGTCTTGTCCAGAAATTAAATATCAATTTTGTAGTGGTAGCGATTGATGTGGTAATATAAGTAGGTATAATCCATTAAGTTGGAAAAAAAAGTGGTCTAGATAGATTTACTACCGGTGAAAAGCATTATAAAACAACTCTCCTTACATTAATTTGCTTTAGCTAAATGGGAGAGGAAACCAAATTAAACTAATATAGCCACGTATAATTAAACTCGGGAAATAACTTTTTTTTTAGAGGAACTCAGGAAATAACTTGATCAGAGGATCAACCTGTAGTGTGTACTGACACAGCAATTAATCAATGTGACAAGATGTTTCAATTCAGGTCAATATATATACGCCGTGTTTAGGGCCCGTTTAGATCCCAAAAAGTTTTTCCTAAAAACATCATATCAAATCTTTGGACACATGTATGGAGTATTAAATATAGATAAAAAGAAAAACTAATTACACAGTTATGGGGGAAATCGTGAGACGAATCTTTTAAGCCTAATTAGTCCGTGATTAGCCATAAGTGCTACAGTAATCCACATGTACTAATGATGGCTTAATTAGTCTCAAAAGATTCGTCTCGCGGTTTCCCGGCGAGTTCTGAAATTAGTTTTTTCATTCGTGTCCGAAAACCCCTTCCAACATCCGGTCAAACGTCCGATATGACACCAAAAAATTTCCTTTTCCCCAACTAAACAGGGTCTTAGTTCCAAAATAATTCTTCAAACTTCCAACTTTTCCATCACATCAAAACTTTCCTACATACATAAACTTTCAACTTTTTCGTCACATCGTTTCAATTTAAACCAAACTTTCAATTTTAGTGTGAACTAAACACAGCCATACACCGGAGACAAGGTGGGAAGGTGCTTGACTGCACATATACACATATGCCTCAATTCAGAAGGTTTGATTTTTAGATATTCCGATCGAGAGACAGCATGAGCTGGGTAGACCGATCGAGAAAGTGTGCATCGTAAATCAATGAAGCCACCGTGTGTCTCTATTACCATGCGCTGGCACTCGACAACAATATTGTTACCGTGTGTTTATTTGTTGAGGGATTTTACGATATTTGTGAGGTACAAGGAGGTGGGGCGACGTGAGCCGTTGATCTGCGAGGGGCAAGGTATGGAAAGAAAATATTGTAATAGGTGGCATTAATGTAAATATGATGTTATTAGAATGCCAAATGTGTCTTTTACACATATGAAAAGGTATGAGAAGGTATCGAAGGAATTAGCTTGTAGCCTGTTGCGTTGCATTGTTCTTAGATACGTTCTGTTCGTACGTAAGGTTTACGTGTTCTTCGATAAGTTGAAAGGTGGAGAATTGAGGGCTGGCGGTGGACGTGTGGCCGGAGGCGGTGGTTGGAGGGAGGGGCGGCGGAGGAAGAGGACCCGGAGGAAGTGGTCCAGGACTGCCTATGTTCGCCGGAGCTAGAAGCGGCCGCACGGTCTCGATCTATTAGACGATTGGTTTAGTTTTTTTCGCAAATCTTCCTCATTGAACTTGTTTTGTTCTTGTTAGGTGCGTAAATCTTCTCAATTTGTTGTCCTTTCGATCTTTGATTACATTCATCAAACGATGGATCACCAAATTGCTATGAAAATTAACGACTAACTGGAAATAATTATCAAGATCATGCGAATATGATATGTACCACGTAAATCGGACCAAAGTTTAGAAACCGACGCAAACAGAACGACCGAAGATTGGAAACCGAATAGAAGAGAATGTAATTTTTGTCCCCACCACATAAATCATATTTTACGTTACCTTTAAAAACTACTTACGCAGTACCTTGTGGTACCTTTAAATCCACTTACACCGTACCTTTCGGTACGTCCATACGTTGTTAGACATAATTGCCCTGTTATCAATTACCTTTTAATCCTTAGTACCTTTCTACCTCTGATACCTTTCATAAGGTACCTTTCATCGTGAGCTGTTAGATCTATGCCATTTTAGGAATGCAAACACTGTAAAAGGTCACTTATTTATTTTTTCATGCTCCTGGTACACAGGAGCCTTTCAATCTACTCCCTTCGTCCTTTAAAAAAAACCTAATCCTAGAGATTGGTTTTCAGGATTGGGTTCTTTTGGAACGGAGGGAATAAAGTAGTGGAATGAACGATTATAAATGTAGAATTGGGAAGCATCGAGAACATGTGTGCTGCATTTAGGATTCTTTCCTAGCTGCCTGAAAGTAAATGTGAGCGGCGGGCGAGCAAGCAGGATTTTTTTGCCCGGTTATTCTACTTCTAGCTCATTTTTTTCTCTAGCAAGCGGGAAAATCTTTTGAGCTCACTTGCTTATCCTACCTGGAAGGCCCAAGTCGCATGCTTTTCCTCAACACTGAGTGAATTTCCAGTTTGAAATTACCTATTTGATAGATGCTTCACCTCTGCACACTTGAATATATCATGGCAGGATGGATAACTTGCTGATATGCATTCATAGAAAAAACCAGCTCGAGCTGTTAAGATAGTTGCAGAAGCTACAAGTGCTCCCTTGTATCTATGCCTGATTCCTTTTTATCAATCATTTACCTAAACTTGAATGTGATAATTAACTAGCCTAAAACTTTCAGAATATAAAAAAGCGTAACTTTTGTTTTTATGCATTGCAACTTTTATATTGGTTTGTATTTTATATTCTGCATTAAATTAACTTATAATTCGTAAAACTTTAGTTAGAAATCCATCTACCCTACGTCTCAATATTACCATACTTTTTTGTGTCAAAAGAATATTTCTATACTTTTTAAAAAGCATGAAAATATCTCTAGCTTTTTGCTCATAAATACACCTAATTAATTAACTATGTAAGCGTACGCATAGATATTTTACAACTTTAGATACGGTTTGGCCAGTTAATTTTCTTTTCTTTTGTACTCCATCTCTGCTTCCAAAGTTAATGTCCTGTTGCCTTCTCAAAATTTATATGATCGATATTTTAGTACTTCCAAGTACTTCATCCATCCTAATATATATATAAAAAATGCCTACTCTTTTCATGTTTCATAATTTAAAACACGCATACATGCATGCAATTATTTAGTACCTCTCCCTTCCCTAAAATCATTTTTTAAATCCATCACCTTTAAAACCTCTAATCCTATCGGTGCATGCATTGTCCTTGCATTAATTAGTGGTAGTTGTATCTTATATTCTAGGATTATTATTGAATTGACGAAATAACTTAATATGAGGATCAAACCGTACAACATGAATCAATGGAAGTAGCTGCACCCATGTAAATATATAGTGAGGTGGAGATAAGGTAGAGAGGGTGCACAAGTGCATATGCAGACATTCAGTTCTACTCATGCAATTATAGATGAAACACCATGCTTCAAATTCAGAAGGTTTAACTTTCATAGAGATTTTGAGACATGGCACGAGCTAGCTAGGTAGACTGAATGAATCCAGTTAATTAGCATATATGTAGCCATGTAGATGTAGGATTGGGAAGCATCGAGAAAATGAGCGGCTCATATAACTCCCATATGGACACCTTATTTTTGTTGGGCACTGCATATGATAGGCCAAAGTCGCGTGGCATTCGTCGTCGATATATATGGTGCGTGTTTCTATGTTGAAATAATGCAAGATTCAGAAGGTCGTCGATATATCGCAGGAGATTCCGTGGGATCGTTCTGTAACCTAGTTTGTGAAAACTCGATCTGGTTTTTTCTCTCTTCTCCTAATATGAAATTGTCAGAGCTCCTGTTTTTACCCCTAAGAAAAATAATGCAAGATTGATCAGTGCTTCAGGCATGTTGTTTTGATTATCATGGCAGTTTGGAGATCTTGCTGATGAACTAATTACCAAAAAGCAGCTCGAGCTGTTTAATCAGATGTGAGATAAGAGTGCAGGTGATGTGTGCCATATAGTTTATCGTAAACGCCCCATATATACTCGCAGTACAAAACTACAAATTCACAATCAAGTGTGTGTATGCAGAAATTCAGTTCTTAGACACTCTGAGATCATGCTTCAAACTCAGAAGGTCTAAACTCTTCCTAGAGATTCCCATCTAGACATGGCACGAGCTATATAATTAATTAGACTGAATATGAACCATTTGGCGAAATATGTAGGCTTGGGAAGCATCGATAGCATGCACAGCAGTTAAGACACTTTTCTGGTCACAGTGGCATACGATCATGCTTAGTGATCGATATCCCCATCTAATTAAGTCGCCTGTCTTCCCTCAACACCGCGTGATTCCAGTTCTTCGAATGATGCTTCACGTATGCACTGGATTATATATCCTGGCAGAACTAATGGAGAAATTGCTGATGAATTCATAGCAAAAGCAGATTGAGCTGCTTGCTTGGAATAGGGAGTAGATGAGCCATGTGCTGTTTGTATTAGTTCCTCCTAATTGAACTGTACTCTCGGTACAAATTAAGAATCAGATGCAAGAGATTGATAGGAACATTAAAGCAAATACTATATAGTTGCATGAGATTAAGCGCCCGTATTTATATCTGTGTTCCACGAGCAAAAAGGTAGCTAGTAAAAACTTTCTTTTGATGTGTGTTTATTAAAAGAAACACATGGCTCAATTTTCTTTTTGTCTGTTATCTGTGTCCAAGTTACATTCTTTAATTTAACTAGGAAGATGGCCTGCGCGATACGCGAGCATTTATATTGTTCGAAGATAAGATTTATAGTTTATTTAGAAATTATCTCATAAATAACAGACTAAGGATCGAACAATATCCTTTTAAAATAATTCAGGGGTTCTATTTTTCTAACTTATTGTTGAAGGAAAACACGATGGCCTAGGAGAGCGTCCAGTTTTAGCTCAGTTTTTATTCTTCGTTTTTTTCAGTTTTTATTTTTTTCCTTATCCCCTGGCATTGGCCCTCTGGCCGATTGCGGTGTGTATCTGAACTTTTTTTGACGTGCAATTTTTTTGCGTGTTTGGAAAAAAGGACACCATACATGTCAGCATATGTAGATATTTAGTGTTAAGGTAAAAGGTGCGCCCACACAACCATTCAGTTCTTCAAACTCAGAGAGCTTAATTTTTCTTGGAAATGCATTCTCATGAGTAGATGTCAATATAGTTGACTGGGTGAACCCAAGCACAAATTGTACATTGTAGGCTTGGGAAGCATCAAGAATACGTGCAACATTCCAATTCCCCTTCTGGCCGCCATGATGTGTGAGCTCGCTGCTTGATTTTCCAATGAAGCATACGCTTTGCTTGAAGCATCAGGACTGCAGCTGCTCGTCGCAGCGGAGATGGCGATTGATGGTAGCTTTGGCCTTTAATTTTGAGCAGCTGGAATAAGCAATCCGCACTTTGTTTTGATGGAACGTACTAGATCGTTATGAAGCAGTTAGCCTAATTGGATCTGAATTAGTGGTACTAATTAGTATTAGTTATGCTAATTAGTTGTGGTACCACTGTCAATGTAATCTCACTGAGTCGTTTTGTTGATCATTGATTAGTATTCAGAATTTTTTTAAAACATAATACAAATAATTCAGGTACAAGATTAACGAAAGACTGTGTGACATAATTTAAGATTAACGAAGTCACCACGAGCACCCCAATATAAATGTGACTACTCATATCAAGTCCGAGGCTTGAACCCGGCTGAGCTGGTCTCACCAAAAGAAACTTCACCAATTAAGCTGCGCTTACTTTGCAGAATATTTAGAAATGAATATGCATGGTTTAATAATTTTCTTTATATATTTCGGTTGTTTTAGTCTAGTCCAGTATTAGCTATATATAGAGACATTCACAAAGGATATGAAAACGGGATGAATATATATAAAACCTTCTGAATTTGTAGAATAGTATGAACTGGCCCGATGAATCACATTTCCTAGAGATTCTAAGCGACCTAGCTTGGTAGGATGATAAAATCCAATGCAAGCACATATATAGGCTTGGGAAGTATCAAGAACAAGATTGGCTCAATATAATCAACTCTTGTAGGGCTGCGTGCATGTAAGCTCGTCGCATGAGTGGGCAAATTAAAATTGTATGAGTACTTTTATCGATGAATCAATTTGTTGGCGATGGTTACTGGAGCTCGCGCTTGCTTAGTAAAAGTTGCAGAGGTATACCTTGTGTGTAGTGAGAGAGTATTTTCAACAACTAAGCTAAATTACGTTTAGGAATGTATTTCATACGAATGCTTCAATAAAGTTTTAAAACAATTAGTTAGAAATATTGTGATAATATAAGTTAGTGCACAAACATACTGCTACAAATTCGTTCTACACTAAATAAAAAAAATAAAAACAACAAATTATGTCTGCACTATATATATATAATAGTGCCCAGTTTTTTTTTATTTCCTACTACTTTAAAAAAGGGATTTCGCAAGCGAGCCACATTGACCATCGAGGTGGTTCATGAGGCAAGTCGCTTGTGCAGCTCGTGAGAGGTGGCGGTAAGGACCAACTAAGGAAATAGTTAGCCTCTAAAAATCAGTTTTTTTTCCATGCAATCAACTAAACTGACAACTCGCGAAAATACCATATTTTCGTTGGTGGTTGGTTTATGCTCCCCTATGCCCTAAACCGACTGTCTTTGAAAATAGCCTTCACTATATACATCTTCTTCCTCAAACTCCTCTATTTCAGTTACATTGTTCGTGTGAGCATGGATGAAACCAAACCATGCATGCATTCACAAACTAAAAGGCTTGATTAATATTTATAAAAGATTCTGAGCGACCTATGGCTAGGCAGGATGAGTGAATATGCAAGCACATATGTGGGCTTGGGAAGCGTCGAGAACACCCGTGGCACAACGAACTATCCTTTTGCTGCTTGAGCATTTGTGGTCAGTGCAAAGTCACCTTCAGCGTTGGTACGGCATGATTGTGGCCACGACGCGCGTGTCCATCGAAATTGTGTTTTTTTGGCGTGGCTCAGCTTGTGTTCCCCTGATCTAATCTTATCGAATTGAAGTTGGAGTTACCATTTCGCGTCGATGGTGTGATGACGATCTATGAAGGCGAGTTGTTATTACCGGTGTTCATCGATAAAACCAACATTGTGCTTTTGAGGTTGCTAGTCTTGTTCCTGTGGTTGTATATGTTGACTGGTAGTGTGTTCTTTGTGTCCATGGTTAACTTAATTTAGTCTGGTTTTTCCTAAGGGAATAATAGCTATACGAAACTTAGTCAGAGAGAGGATCAAACCGTACTGACACGGCAATCAATATGAGTAATTACATCCAGGTCAATATATAGACTGGAGAGTACGTGGAGATAATAAGGTGGAAAGGTTCACAACTGCATACCCAAGACATTCAGTTCTGCACTTGTACTCATGGGACAGTATAGATTCATTAAACCAATAATAATGCTTCAAGTTCAAAGGGCGTGAGTGTTTTTAGTTCGGTTCTGAAACCTGAATGTAAACTCTTTGTGAATCCAAACACATGGTATACATATATTTGTGGGCTTGGGAAGCATCGAGAACATGCGACGCAGTGAAGACATTTTTCAGGCAGCAAAAGATATGACAAAGTCGCCTGACTTTCCAGTTGGACCTGATGAACGTCGCAAGGTTTCCAGGCCGACATTGCTACGTGAGATTGATGGATGCTTCACGCAGGTTGTTCTGATTATGTTTAGTATATGGCCGAGTGGATTAACTAGGTGACGAATTAACCAACCAAAATTAAGCTGTTTGATCTCACTACCAGACTTAGCACCTAGCCTGTAGGCACGAAACCCACAGGAAAATACATTTTACCGTCAGAAATTGTTTTTCTGTGGATGGACCGACAGAAATTGCCATCAGAAAAAAGACCACGGACCGACAGCGCTGTGAGAGAAGAGACAAGAGAGTGCAGAGATGATCCGTGCATATATATGCAACATAGCTTCTCATGGGAAGTGCATTTTTGTCCATAGCTCAAGGGGATATCCTCTCGTTATGTGCATGGCGTTCAAAAAGTTATCAAAAATTTTTAAAAAATTATCAAGATAGATCAATATATAATATATCTTTTCACAAATATGCAAGTTAAAATTCGACTTATACAATTCGAAACAAATATAGCAAATTTGACCGTGAATTACACGTTCTTTTCATAGTTAAATTTGTTATTTTTGTTTCTACTTATATAAGTTAAATTTGAATATGCATGTTTGCAAAGTGACATATCACATATTGATTTATCATACTAAATTTTTTTAATTTTTTTATGACTTTTAAGTGACATGTAAAAACGAAGGAATATCCCCTTAAAGATGAATATAGTTTTCCCTTCTCAAGAAAGTAATATTTGTCCCTCAAGAGGACATGCCCTGGTTATGCGCATGGCGTTCAATTAATAAAGATTCCTGGTCACATCAGTAGCAATGTTTCACAGAGTTTAATAAAACTGTGGACATCTCTATACATAACTTTCACAGCCGGGCACATGCTGAACACAAATTTTCAAGTTTCAGAATTTACAGAGTTAATAATAATGTAATGTAAGGTTGCCGTGTTTTATTTCTCTCTTCTATTAATGAATGACAGAGCTCCTGTCTTTTCCCTCAAAAAAGAGGTAAGGTTGCCCATTGATTGATCTTGCAATATTATGCAAAATTATAGTTATGTCACCTGTACGCAAATTTCTTGTCAGATGAGCCATGTGCAACAATACAATTTCACATGAATGAACAGTGTACTCCCAGTACAGAACTACAATCAAGTGTTGAAATTAAATATTGAGATGGATCAAGGAGGCGCATATGCAGAAGCAGTACATTGGTTTATTGGTTCTTGGCGACAAGGGTTTTATTGGTTTTCAGTCGCGGTTTTCCGTAAACCGGTGAAGAGCGGTTTTTATAACGAAAAAGAAAAGGTAAACCTGGTTGTAATTCATGCGGTTTTAGAAGTTCAATACTATCAAATTTCTGGCATTATTGTTTAGGGGATAAATTGGATTAATTAATGCAATATTTCAGGCGGTAAATCGGACCTTTTTAATTAAGAAAGCGTGTCACCCGTTTCATCAGACCGACGGTTGCTGCTGATAACTCCTCGTGTCATCGTGTTAACTACCAAAGGATATTCTAATATATTACCGAAAGATATGAGCAGGCCGAATGCAGAGTTTCGTAGGTTTTTTGTCTGACTAGCACTGCTGAACGTTTCAATATGTATAGAAAAGAGATAAAAGGCGCACAAACTGACCCAAGCCATCTATCTATCTATCTATCTATCTATCTATCTATCTATCTATTATCTATCTATCTATCTATTATCTATCTATTATATACTAAAAGTCCATTAAACTCCCTACAAACGCTCTTAAGCTGCCACGTGTCTCCCTCAAAACACTCTCAACTTGCCACGTGGCGTAACGAGAGGAATTCAGCACCTCGTAGGGCCCGCACATTATTTCCATAAATATATGTACGTGTACACAAGGCAAGATTTGAAATCTATCTAAAAGCAAAACATGTACTTGTCGTGAACGAACATAGATTAGTTCCATATTTGTGTGTGAGAGGCAATATTCCAAATCTCTCAAAGCAAAACATTCCAAATCTCAAAAAGCAAAATTTAGATCACTAGGAAAGATTATTAATTGCAACAAGGATTAGTTCCATATACATGAGACAATATTCGTAAGGCTTGCATGCATATATATACACCCCGCCAGCATGCGACATTAGTCGATTCCGGAAGAAGTCGATTCCGACGACGGAGCAGAAGAAGTCGATTCCGGCGGACGGAGCAGAAGAAGTCTGCGGCACCTTGCGAATCATCTTTGGCATAAGAAGGTATATCACGCACCCACAAAAGAACACAATCATGACATCATCTAATCATGATCTTGCAGCTAGGAAATAACATATGCATCTATACAGTTTTGTCATCATATTTTCAACAGAAGAAACTAACATTGCACCTACAAAAGAACACAATTACGATATCCTGTATTAGTTAGAGGTACATTATGTTGCATCTATGTATACAATTTTGTCAATTTTTTTTCCAGCACAAAAAAGTAACCTTGCACCTATCAAAGAACACAATTATGAGAGTTTGTATTAATTAGTTCTATAAAATAACATAAACATGTATACGACTCTCTGTCAAATTTGTTTAGTAACTATATGCAGTACTACTCATTTGCAGATAACATGGCACCTAGCAATTTGATTACTGCATTAACACCAAAGAACGATAGGTGGAGAATCAAAGTAAAAGTTATTAGGCTATGGGATGCGGTTAATCCTACAATGGTTGATGAGTTCTATGGTATACATATGATTGTACTAGATGCAGAGGTATGATTGTTGTAAACATGTGATTTAATATATTGTTCTATTATGTAAATACTATTTTTTTGGTGCAGGGCAACTCAATACATGTCTCTATCTCAAAGCAATTGGCGAACCACTTCAGGCCAAAAATTAAGATTAACTCAATATATACTTTTAAAAATTTCAAAGTTATGGAACATGATAAATACCGTGTCCTAAAAAACAATCTGAAAATCCTTTTTTATCATGATACCATAGTAAAAGAGGTAAAATCAAAAAGACAATGTTTCTTGGACTATTACTTCGAGTTTACAGACAGGAAAACATTAAGGAGTAGGTTGAATAAAGATCAACAGTTATCAGGTATGTGCATAATCTTACTTCTTTTAAACATTGTTATTTGTACTAAAGACCTGTTTGTATTTAGATGTGATTGGCTTACTTAGCGGGATGAAGCCAATCGAGCAAAGAATGCTAGGAAAAAACACAAGCAGGGAGAGGGTTTGCAACATGCGTGAAATTGAACTCCTTTTATTAGAGTAAGATTGTTGTCTGCAAATTTAAACCAGCACTAATACTTTCTATGTGGTATATTTTACAAGACTTTATTGCATTTGTAGGGGAGAAAAAGTTAAAATTACTCTATGGGGAGATATTTTAGCAAATATGGTTGACGACGATTTGCTTGGGAAGCAAACTGTGTTCATCGCCACTGGACTTCTGGTTAAAGAATATGAAAGTGATGATGTTATTTTTTTCTAATTTAACGTACTTATAGTTTTAGTAAACTAACGACATTGATCATTTAGAATTATTATCATTTGGAGTAACAAGTTCAACAGAAGTTTTTTTGGATATGGAAATTCCTGCAAGCATGGAAATATTGAGCAGGTGTGCAGTAGTAGCATTTAAATTCATATATATTTGTTGATTTGTCTAAAATTATCTGATGGATTATATTGCATTTTATTTATAGGCATAATGCTGAAAAGGTTTTGCCCACAATGATTGAAGTGGACGCAAGCACTCAAGGAACCATTGAAGAGCAAATGTTCTACAATAGAAAGACATTGAAAGAAATAACAGAATTGCGATATAGTAATATACAACAGAAGGTACATATCCATTCCTATGTTACGTTTATTTTTCATTTGTGTATTTAATGTTGGGAAAAATCTACTTGATGGCTGATGTAATGAGCATTACCTAAATTAAGTGGTACGTTTAGTCGTGAAGTCATCTTTAGTCACTCTTTCAAGCTGATTAGTTAACCAACATTAATTTGTTTTTTATTTAGGAATTTATATGCACAGTCAAAGCTAAAATTGAGGAGATTAAATCAAGAAATTGGTGGTATATGTCTTGCGATAAGTGCTTTTGTGGAACAAGAAAGGAATCAAATGTATACATTTGCAATTCATGCGGAAAGGAAGCAGTGAACCCAAAACCACGGTAAGCATGCTCTTCAAATTTTATTTGACATATTGTAGCAGGTATATTTACCATTAACGGCACATTGTACCAGGTATGTAATAAACCTTGAGATAAGTGACCACACTACTAGGACGACATGTACAATATTTAATGAGGAAGCAGAAAGAATATTTGGTCATAAGTCTGTGTCCACCATGCTGGAGGAACAGAATGGACAAATTGATATGATTCCTGATACAATACGTCAGATATGTGGAAGAATATTGATATTCAGATTGAAGTTGACTAAACGAAATTTAGAAGAGTGTAAGGAAGACTACAAAGTGAACTACACTTTTACACCTAATGAAAAGCTTGAGATGAATTATGTAAATGACAAGGCAGAAGAGGTATGACTATTTGCATTATTCTTTTTTATACATGTTATAGATCTTATATTACAATATAAATATTAATTTGCAGTCAATGTTGAAGTACAACGATGATTATGGCTTCACTGATTTGAAAAAAATATTTTTGTAATGCATATGATATATATATAATTATTTATTGGATGTTCTGTAGTTTGGGCAGCACAATTTTCAGGTAAAAGAAGAGCCAAAAAATGAAAGTAGTGATGATTATGAAATGAACAATCATCGCAAAACAAAGAAAGAGAGATCAAACATGAGATCTACAAAAAGATCAAACAAGGTATGTATAATTGCTTTCTTACATAACAATTCGTAAAGTTGTTTATAGTAGTACACTAATAATGATGTTTTATAGGAACCATACATTACCGATTCTGATGGGAAAACAAATGAAAAGGCAATCACAATCGATGATGATTCCGAAGAATCACTTGATGATTATTTTGATGAAGAATACAATAAAAAGGTTACCCAGGAGAGTACAAAGACAAATCCTTCTAAAAGAAGAGTTACAAGACGCTTTAAAATAGCTAACAAGGTACTTCATTTATTTACTTTCCAAATTCAGTCAATTTAGTTTTCACATAAATTATTTACCATTTCAATATGGCACTATGATATAGGCTAAGAAAGATCTTATATTACAATATAAATATTAATTTGCAGTCAATGTTGAAGTGCAATGATGATTATGGCTTCACTGATTTGCAAAAATCAGAAGATGAGGTAATATATAACAAATAAAAAATATTTTTACAATATATATTATATATATAATTATTTATTGGATGTTCTGTAGTTTGGACAGCACAATTTTCAGGTAAAAGAAGAGCCAAAAAATGAAAGTAGTGATGATTATGAAATGAACAATCATCGCAAAACAAAGAAAGAGAGATCAAACATGAGATGTACAAAAAGATCAAACAAGGTATGTATAATTGCTTTCTTATATAACAATTCGTAAAGTTATTTATAGTACTACACTAATAATGATGTTTTATAGGAACCATACATTACCGATTTTGATGGGAAAACAAATGAAAAGGCAATTACAATCGATGATGATTGTGAAGAATCACTTGATGATTATTTTGATGAAGAATACAATGAAAAGGTTACACAGGAGAGTACAAAGACGAATCCTTCTAAAAGAAGAGTTACAAGACGTTTTAAAACATCTAACAAGGTACTTCATTTATTTTACTTTCCAAATTCACTCAATTTAGTTTTCACATAAATTATTTACCATTTCAATATGGCACTATGATATAGGCTAAGAAAGGAAAATGTTCTGAAATGAAAACTCAGAGAAATAAGGTACAATTCTTACTTTTCTTTCATATACAAAACGATTTGTCAAACTATTACTGACATGTTATATACAATTGATGGGTATTAATAGGAACCATATACTACTGATTGTGAGAAGATAGCAAATGACAAACCAATTTCGCTTGATGATGATTTTGATGAAGAATATAATAAAAATATGGTCATGGCGGACACCAGTACTTCTAAAAGAAAAGTCAGACACTACATAGGACAAACTAACATTGTACTTCATTGAGTTTTACTTTCTATTTAATGTTACCTTTCATGTTTGTCCATTAATGTCAATATGCTATTGTGCAGGTAAGGGGAAAAGGTTGTGGAAAGAAGAGTACAAATATGGGAACTTGCACAAAAAGTGCAATTGAAAATACAATTCAAGATGATGAAGTATTTGATATATTTGTTAAATAAATCATGTATTTTAACATAAAACTTTTTTAATTAACTAACTAAGAACACAAAATTTAGGTGCATGACGGAAAAATTGCTTTAGGAACTGCTAAAAGACCATCAAGGAAATTTATAATTTCAGATAGTGAGGTACTGCATGAGACAATTTATCAAGTTATTAATTAATATATATTTTTTTTGTAACAACTAATTTTTTTCCATAGGATGAGCACAGCAGTAATACAAAGGTGACTGGGGACAGCACCAGCTGTAATAGTAGTAAGGAAGATATAAACAAAGGTCGATGCAATTATAATATTGAGAACATTAAAGTTCACATGAATGAGCAGTCCAGTCGATGCAGATCAACAAGGATTAGAAGACCACCCACCCGATACTCATATTAGGTACAACATATTACTTCTGGGAAAATGTTGGTTGCTTTAGATTTGGTTTGATTAGTAAATTATAATAATATGGTCTTTCGTCTGCAGGTAATTTATCGTCAAGAAGGCCCAAAAGAACCAATTAAAAGGAGGGTTCAGCCAATACTTTTTATTGAAGAATAGTATTATATATGTTCCTATTAATTTTTATGTTCATTAGATATTGTCAGATGTAACGTACAACTTGCACTTGCCAAAGGAATCCTTGGATTACTTTGTTTATTTCTAAGATAGAGAGTTAATAACATTCAATATAAATGCATGCATGTACCTTCAGTACATGTATATGAGTCGATCCCTGCTTGCTTCCTCTACCGTTGATATCCTAAAAGCATATAAAACAAGATCAGTTGATTTAATAATTCTTAATTAATACAAATCCCCAAGCAAGAAACTTAATGATTAAAAAAACTTGATTATGTAAAATGGAAATCAATCAAGAAAGATGAGCTCTCGGGGCTACCTTCGCTCTCAGCCATGCTTGATGTTGCTGCACCTGCTATCCGCACTGCCCCAACACCTGCCATCCCCACTGCCCCATTTCCTACAAATACCACCTCCCATACCAGAGCCAACTAACCGATGGCTAACACTGCTCCTGATCTAGACATCCTGCGGTGGATCTACCAAGGCACTGACTTGGATGCCCTATGGTGGATCTAGCCAACCAGTCTTTCAGCCGTCGCTACCACAAGGCATTCCCTCTCAAATCGGCTCCGATGGATGAGTAGTGGAGGAGAAGGTAGTGATGAGTGAGCTAGATAGATTGGAGAAGAATATATGTTCAGATTCTCCGCCGCCTGGCCTTCGCCCTCATGTGGCCATTCGGGACAGGAAGACAAACGCGACCGCAGCGCAGATA
Source organism: Oryza sativa Japonica Group (assembly GCF_034140825.1). Taxonomy (NCBI): domain Eukaryota; kingdom Viridiplantae; phylum Streptophyta; class Magnoliopsida; order Poales; family Poaceae; genus Oryza; species Oryza sativa. The sequence goes on from NC_089045.1 coordinate 26,643,135, forward strand.
TGTGGCCAGGAAGGGCTTGGGAGGAGATAACGATGTGCCTGCAATTTTACACTTTGGTCCTGCAGTGGATTTTAATTTATAAATGAGCCCTCAGTCTATTATCAGTACTTCAGTAATGAAACGTGTTTAGTATTTACCAAAATATAATGAATCTCCTTAGGATGATTGTAAACCTTTGGATGTTCTAAATAAAACCGCATCAAAGGAACTTTCCAAATGTGTAATATTTAAATGGATTTCACAATAATTTAATTAACTTCTGTAAAAATCAGGCAAAAAATATCTAATTAGAAATTTGACAATATATATATGCAATCTATTTTCAAGTACAATAAAAAAAATATACCATCTATTCAGCTTATCATCCGTACCAATAATTTCAATTTTAAAACTGCCAAAAAAAGCCACATTGTTTTTTATATAACCGTACTAAAAGTATTGCAAAATAGAGTTGACCGTACACAGTATTAAGGAATTACATCTTATACATAGAATGGAAACGATACCATTAAAAAGAATGGAAGACAATTGTTCAAGTATAGTAATAATATGGATGGAGTACTAATCCAGGACACATAGGTTCATGGAAACTCCACGGACTCTATATTCCTATATAAATTAATCTTACAACAATGCTGCAATAAACAATCTACTATTCCTTTCTTCCGGAGACACCAGTCAGGTCCCTATCAGTTCTCTCCATCATCTTCCATCACAGTGCAACTTATAGATTTATATTGACAAACACTCACATATGCAGTTGATACTTTATATTTTTTGACATTTGATTCGCAGTTGATACTTGCACAACAAAAATATAGGAAAACACGATGCAGAGTGGAAATCACCCTACGGATGATGGCAGTCCAACACAGGACAGGTAAGAATCACCCTAAATACCTTAATCGTTTGTGATTGACTCCTGCAAACTGCGACAATTATGAACTGATTTTCATATCCAATTTTAACAGTTCAAACTTGACTGCTCGAGCCAATTCAAAGGAATTATCGCGGTTAGCAAGATCGAAAAGGAAAAGAAAACTAGACCTGAGAAGGAGCGGATCTCCATCGACCAAAAATTACTCCAGTGCGGATGAAACAAATGCTCTTCAAAGGTAAACACTCAAGTTATCATCACAATTACTAAAAAGGAAATGCGTCATATTTAACAAGGATATGCCAACATTTACCAGGAAAAGAAAACTTGATGAAAAAAGGACTGGGTTTCAAATGAGCAACAATGAGTCAAGCGCAGACACAGGAAATCCCCTGCAAAGGTAAAATTATAGGCGAAGAATACAATTACCTATGAAGGTCCTGTATTTAATAACAATTTATTTCAACCGCAACAATTATGAGCTGATTTTCAGATCCAAGTTTAACAGTTCAAGCGTATGTATTTAATAACAATTAATTTCCGAATAGGCACAATACATCAGAATCAGTCAAAAAAAGTAGTTATCTCCCTGTTTTGACATCCAATTTTCACAGCTCAAACTTCACTGCTGAAGTAAACTCAACGGAACTCGCACGCTTATCAAGACTGAACAGGAAAAGGAAACTTGACCTTAGAAGAAGCGGATCTACATTGAACAACAGTTCGACCTGTTCAAATCCAGCAAATCACATTGAAAGGTAAACATACAGAAAATCAAAAAAATTGTTAGAAAGGAAATTTTTCCTTATTTAAGAATAAACACTGACTGTGATATGAATAAAATCAGGTCTAGAAAAGAAAAATATCAGATCCCATCAACCAACATGGAAACGAATAGGTATGTTAACCACATTATAAAAATGATATCGTCATTCAGTTTATTTTTAAATCACTTTTTTCTTTTATGAAAAAAAATATTTGTCTTCCAGTCTCAAGATGAATGATCGAGTAAGTAAGGAAGGAAACATTATAAGGAATAAGGTTGCTGATACAGGAAATCCCCTGCAAAGGTAAAATTATAAGCAAAGAATACAATTACCTATGAAGGTCCTGTATTTAATAACAATTTATTTCAACCGCAACAATTATGAACTGATTTTCATATCCAAGTTTAACAGTTCAAGCGTATGTATTTAATAACAATTAATTTCCGAATAGGTACAATACATCAGAATCAGTCAAAAAAAAGTTGTTATCTCCCTGTTTTGACATCCAATTTTCACAGCTCAAACTTCACTGCTGAAGTAAACTCAACGGAACTCGCACGCTTATCAAGACTGAACAGGAAAAGGAAACTTGACCTTAGAAGAAGCGGATCTACATTGAATAACAGTTCGACCTGTTCAAATCCAGCAAATCACATTGAAAGGTAAACATACAGAAAATCAACACCATTGTTAGAAAGGAAATTTTTCCTTATTCAACAATAAACACTGACTGTGATATGAATAAAATCAGGTCTAGAAAAGAAAAATATCAGATCCCATCAACCAACATGGAAACGAATAGGTATGTTAACCACATTATAAAAATGATATCGTCATTCAGTTTATTTTTAAATCACTTTTTTTTTATGAAAAAAATATTTGTCTTCCAGTCTCAAGATGAATGATCGAGTAAGTAAGGAAGGAAACATTACAACGAATAAGGTTGCTGTACCACCAAGGAAGAAGAAAAAATCAAGCGTGAAAGAATGGAATTTTGGCAAGCCTACATGCACATGTCAACACTGTGGTGCACTTTTCTGGTATGAAGAAAGAACTCGTGGCAAAGGAAAAGGGCCACCTTCTTTTAGCTTATGCTGCAAACAGGGCAAGGTTGACTTACCTACACTAAAGAAACCACCTACTTACCTTTCAAATCTGATGTGCAAAGAAAAAGGAAAGAGATCGAGGAACTACATGGACAATATCAGAGTATATAACTCCATGTTTGCATTTACCTCCATGGGAGGAAAAGTTGACAGAGAGATAAACAATGGGTCTGGACCATATGTTTTCCGCATGAATGGCCAGAACTACCACCGAATAGGTACTCTACTGCCTGAAGAAGGCGATAAACCTCGCTGGGCGCAACTTTACATCTATGACACTGAGAACGAAGTCAAAAACAGAATTGACGCATCAACATCATCCCATAATAGAGAATCAATAGATTCACACATTGTCTTAGGCCTAAAGAACATGCTGGACAGAGAAAACGTACTAGCACAGACATTCAGAATAGCAAGAGATAGATTCAAAGAAGGTGACTATCATAATGTAAGCCTACGACTTATAAGGAAGCGTGGTGGAGATGGCAGGCAGCATAACATGCCATCGGCATCGGAAGTGGCAGCACTGATTGTTAATGACACGAGTGAGAACCAAAAAGGACGTGACATAATTGTTCATTATAAAGACACAGGGCCCAGAAGAATATCAGAAAACCATCCAAAATTCATGGCAATGCAGTACCCGTTGCTATTTCCCTATGGAGAAGATGGCTTCACAAACAAAATATTGTACAGAGATAACCATGGATCCAAATGCAAGAGAAAACATTTGACCATGTTGGAGTACTATGCTTATCGCATACAACAGCGCAAAAATCAATGTATGCACTTGCTAATGTGTGAAAAATTGACGTTGCAGTTCATTGTTGATGCACTAGCGTGCATAATCCAATATAGGCTGGACTGGATAAGAAAACATCAAGGGAATCTTAGAACTGAACTGTATGCTGGCTTGCAGGATGCAATTGAAAGGGGTGACACAAGAGCTGAACAGGTTGGAAAAAGGATACTACTTCCTTCATCTTTCACAGGCAGCCCAAGATACAAGGCACAAAACTACCAAGATGCTATGGCAATATGTCGTTGGGCAGGATACCCAGACCTGTTTGTCACTTTCACGTGCAACGCTGCTTGGCCAGAGATACAAAATATGCTAGATGAAATAGGAGTTCAGAAACCATCAGATAGACCTGACATTGTTGACCGAGTATTCCATATAAAATTGAGGGAATTGATGACAGACATAAAGGACAAGCAATACTTTGGAAAGACTCTTGCAAGTAAAAATCCTAAACCCGCATATTCATTAGTTCGAATTTATTTAATTTTAAAAAGGAACTAACAATTGTCCATCTTAATGCAGTTATATACACAATTGAGTTCCAAAAGAGGGGACTTCCACATGCCCATATACTAATCTTCCTTGACAAGAAAGACAAATGCCCAGACGCTTCAGAGATCGATAGAATAATAAGTGCAGAGATCCCAGACAAGGAAGAAGACCGCGAAGGATTTGAAGCTGTGGAAAATTTCATGATGCACGGTCCATGTGGAGAGGAAAAGTCAAATTCACCATGCATGATAGAGAACAAATGCATCAGAAATTTCCCCAAGAAATTCCACAGTGAAACAACCGTGGATGAGGATGGATTCCCAACATACAGAAGAAGAGACAATGGCAGGTACATAGAGAAAGGAAACGTTAAGCTAGACAACAGATATGTAGTCCCTTACAATAGAGACTTGCTGGTAAAGTACCAAGCACACATAAATGTCGAGCGGTGCAATCGATCTAAGTCAATCAAATACCTTTTCAAGTACATGCATAAAGGCGACGACCAAGCAACAGCCCTAATCGAATCTGATCATGACGAGATCAAGAAGTACCTGGAATGCACGTACATATCAGGACATGACGCATGTTGGCGAATATTCCAATTTGAGATGCACTATCGATATCCATCTGTTGAGAGGCTACCATTCCACCTGGAGAATGAACAGCAAGTTATTTTCCCAGACTCGGCAGACTTAAGGAAGATTGTAAGAAAAGAAAGAATAGGAGTCACTAAATTTACACAGTGGATGGAAACAAACAAGATCAATGATGAAGCAAGGGACTTCACTTATGCTGAATTCCCATCAAAATGGGTATGGAAGAACAAACTAAAACAGTGGAACAAGCGGAAAAAAGGAAAAATGATTGGTAGGATCTACTATGCACATCCAGCAAGCGGAGATAAATACTACCTAAGGATGCTACTGAACACAGTGAAAGGACCCAGAACATTCGAAGAAATCAGAACTGTAGATGGAGTTGTACACCCATCATTCAAATCAGCTTGCGAAGCATTAGGATTTCTTGACGATGACAGGGAGTGGGTTGAATGCATCCGAGAGGCATCCAACTACGCATCAGGGAACCAACTACGACATCTTTTCACAACAATTTTATGTCACTGTGAGGTAACTGATCCGAAGAGAATATGGGAAAGCTGTTGGGAGGATCTAGGTGAAGACATAGAATACAAACAGAGAAAAAATCTCAACTATCCTACGCTTCGCCTAACAGAGCAACAAAAAAAGGGACATGCTCTGATAGAAATAGAAAAGCTGATGAGACAAGCTGGAAAAACACTTGAGGAATACCCTGATATAGAGCTACCAAAATGTGCTGAACTACGGGAACTTGGAAACAGACTTCTGAATGAAGAAATGAGCTATGACAAAGACAAGCAGAAAGAGGAACATGATAGCATATTTGGTAAACTTAATGCAGAACAAAAGGTAGCATTTGATTCAATAATAGAGTCAACCAACAAGGGGTTGGGAAAACTAATGTTTGTCGATGGCTACGGTGGAACAGGAAAGACTTACCTGTGGAGAGCTATCACAACCAAACTACGTTCAGAAGGAAAGATAGTACTCACGGTTGCATCATGTGGTATAGCAGCCTTACTTCTTCATGGGGGGAGAACAGCTCACTCAAGATTCCACATCCCACTAATTGTTACAGAAGAGTCAACATGTGACATCAAACAAGGATCGCACCTGGCGGAACTACTTAAAAAAACATCACTCATACTGTGGGACGAGGCTCCAATGGCAAACAGAATTTGCTTCGAGGCGCTAGACAGAAGTCTAAGGGACATACTAAGGTCCAAGGGTGAAGATAACAGCACAAAGCCATTCGGCGGTATGACTGTGGTTCTAGGAGGAGACTTCCGCCAGATTCTTCCTGTTGTGCGAAAGGGAAGACGCACGCAAATAGTAAATGCATCAATAAAACGGTCCTACCTATGGCAGCACTTCCACATCTTCAAACTTACAAGGAACATGCGCCTGAGCTGCATCTCAAGAGATGAAGACGAGCAAAAAAGGACTGCAGATTTCGCACAATGGATTGTGAACATTGGTGATGGCAAAACAACATCAGCGGATGGAGAGGAATGGATAGAAATACCTGATGACCTGATACTGAAGAAAGGAGGTGATCCAAAGGAAGAAATTGTGAAGAGCATATATCCAAACTTGGTACAGAATTATAAGAAACGAGATTTCTTAGAACAGCGAGCAATTCTATGCCCAAGAAATGAGACAGCGAGGGAAATTAATGAATTTATAATGAACATGATAGAAGGAGAGGAGATAACATATCTGAGCTGCGACACTGTATGCAAAGCAACAACTAATGACAGTGAAACCGATGTCCTATATCCAACAGAATTTCTAAATAGTCTAAACTTCCCTGGAATGCCAAACCATGTGCTGAAACTGAAACTAGGCCTTCCAGTGATGCTACTGCGAAACATTAACCAAAGTTCAGGGTTATGTAATGGTACACGAATGACCATTACTCAGCTCGGGAAAAGATTCATTGAAGCACAGATCATAACAGGAACACATGTAGGAGAAAAGGTATATATCCCTAGAATAATAATGACGCCAACAGAGTCAGGATGGCCCTTCTTGCTAAAAAGAAGACAATATCCACTCAGTGTGTGCTTCGCTATGACCATCAATAAAAGCCAAGGACAGTCTCTAAACATGGTAGGACTATATCTGCCTAAGCAAGTATTCACGCATGGGCAGCTCTACGTAGCGTTCTCCAGAGTTACAAGACGAGATGGGCTACGGATAATGCTAGATGACAATGAAAGCCCAGGTGAACATATGGTCAGGAACATAGTGTACAAAGAGATTTTCTAGAAGGTATTATATCATTCTCATTCATCTATATTGATCATACAAACTATGTTGCAAACTACTCATGGGTACCTTATCATTGTAAATATTCATTGCAGCTGCTTTATTCCTGCTTCTCTCCAGTACAACATTGATTGTGCTACAACATACTCTAGCGAAAGGCTGCAATTCAAAATTACCATTTACAGTGAGTATTTTTACCAGCTGAAATAGGATGATATTTCAAACATTATATCTTCCTTTCACAAACAATATATTTCATCTTTGTACTATATTCAATAATTACTACCTCTGTTTTCAAATGAATGACGTTGATTAGTGCAATTTTGAACTAACCGGCGTCAAACAAAAAGAAATGGAGAGATATAAAGTTATAGGATAATTACATTTTCCTTCTATTATAACATTTTTCCCCAGAAAGTAAACATCCATGAACCATTTATTTTTTTAGACAATGGATTAAACAGGCTTAAACATCCAAAATACATGTACACAGCCAATGAGCCATTTAATCACATCATAATTCCGCAATCTTTCGTATTATGCACATACCGTCTTTCCATAGAGCTGTGAACAACAACTCCATCGCTGCCAATTGTCCCCTGGCGAACACCCCAGCAGCTGATGCCAAATCCACTAATCAAGGAAAATAGAGAGGACATAACCAATACAGACGAAGGAAGATAGAGAGGTCGACACACCGCAGCCGCCAACCCACCCACTGAGCTAGGAGATAATTCAAGGAGGATGTTGAGGTGAGGACGGAACATGGGAGGTGGATATGGACATGGCGCTGCAAGCCTGCAACAGCCACTGGAGGGAGGGAGTCGGGAAACTACAGGAGACCCACGCCGTCCCCGCCACTCGCTGCTCTCCGCCCGCGGACCACGCCATCCCCGCCTCCTACCATATGAAGTTTTGTGAAGGTCTGGTATGGTAATTATATATAAAATTATCAAATTGAAAGCATTTTTTACTTTGAAGTTACAAGCTTTTTTTACTACAATTAGTTAACTACGAAAGCTCAATTATACAGAGCCATACAGACACCCTTCATGATGGGCCAAAAAATCTCAAATATGCAGTACAAGAGGGATAACTTGAACGTAAAGCAGAGACAAATCGATACAGAGCAAAGACATGGGAACAGAGCAACAGGACATTAGTGCAGTACACATTGACGATGCAGGGATGCACGATGCAATACCTGAGGACAGCGCCCGTTGTACAGCCCAATCGCGAGTGAAGCGGTTGGCGATGCAGTAGCTCGGCGGCGCAACCAGCTCGGCCTCGCACTCCACAACCTTGCGGGAGCGCACGTCAGATCGAGACCTCCGTCCCCGCCACCCGCGTCGCCGTCCCCCCGTCCACAGCGCCTGCAGCTCTCCGCTACCGCTCTCTGCCCGCAACCCACGCCATCCCCGCCGCCCGCCGCCGTCCCCGCCATCTACGCCAGCAACCCACGCCATCCCCGCCGTCTGACGCCGTCCCCGCCACCTACGCCGCCAACCCACGCCATCCCTGCCGCCTGCGCCGCCGTCCCCCCTGCCCAAAGCTCTCCGCTCGCACCTCCGGCCCGCGCCATCCGCCATCCGCCATCCGCCATCCGCCCTCCTCGTCCGCCCTTCCCCTCAGACCTCATCCTTTCCATTTTCCCCTCTTCTGTCACTCTCTCCTTGCTATCCATACGTATACTCGTATAGCGGAATAGAAAAGAAGAGCAAAAAAAATTAGCTTAGACAGAGTTACAGAGTATTAGTTGCCTACTACTAATTAGTATTTTAGTCAAAGCAAAGTGATGCAAAATTTGTTTGGTTAAGTGCAGTTTTTTTTTCACAAATGCATAATTATTTCATCTACATAGATTAACAAAATTTAACAATCATCTGTTTTTCCTGTACTTGCGAGACGAAACTTTTAAAACTAATTGCGCCATGATCTGACAATGCCGTGCTACAGTAAACATTTGCTAATGACCGATTATTTACGCTTAATAAATTTGTCTCACAGTTTATATGCGGATTATGTAATTTGTTTTGTTAATAATCTATGTGTTAATAATTCAGATAACCACTTTTCTCTATCCTCTATTTTACACATGCTTCTAAAAAACCCTACGCTATCACATGATTTAAAATCTTAGACCTATTATTTTGGACCATTACATTATATCTTTTCAAAATAAAAAACATATATAAAATATAAAAAAAAATATGACCATTGTAACTTTAATCGGTAAAACAATTATTTACATCCGATAGACCAATCCTTAAAAATACAAATCCATTCCACCTCCCTCCCGTACATAATCACTCGTCTCTCCACGATATCTGTACGTACATGCAAGATATATATCTTGCATATAACAGAATTTTAAAAAATTACCATCGAGACAATCGTCAAGCTACTAATGCAAAGGTTGTTTGATTATTATTTGTCCAGATGATAATTTGATCTAACTGGGTTAATACATTTTAAATTTTTTACACTCTATCCAAACATCCATTCTATTCCATACTATATTTTAAACATTCATTTCTATCATATTTATATACCATTTTCTTTTCTTTTCTCAAAATCATTTATATACCATTTTCTATTCTTTTCTAAAAATCCTGTGTTACAAAGGAAACCCTAAATTCTTTCTAATAACAACAAAAATTATGATAGTTTAAATAATATGCCCGCGCAACTGCGCGGGCTACCTTCCTAGTTCAGTTATAAACGGCAGTGAAGACACCATGCACGAAATTCAGAATCTTTTTCTTAGAGAGTGAGCTTTGAGCTAGTCTTCTTGAGCTATAGGAAAAGAGAGTTTTTCAAGTCCATCGGGTGGTACCTCCAGGTATCGGTACTGCATGGTACCAAAGTAAATCTAACCGTTGAATCAATAGGGTCACGATCGGAAGAACAAAATGAGGATGGATAAGGCCTCGCGAGCCGATCCTCCCGCGCCAATGCGCGACCCTGTCAAAGGCGCGAGGCCAACCTATCTTGGCATTAACGCGAGTCCGTATCTGTATTTGTTGAAGGTGGCCTACGACCCTAATTCTTTTCGACGGCTGCGGTGGCACGTCGGAGAGGCGAGCCCGACCACATTTGATCCACACAGCGGCACCGAACAGATCTAAGGCAGCGCAGCCACCCTAGTTGCATATTTCTTTCTTTTGCATCGATGTCTCAGCCTGGTGTTGCCATCTTCGCCACCAGTGCCAAGCCGCAGTAGTCGAGTAAACTAAGCCACCACTAGCGACCATCTGTACGCCGAGTCCGCAAGTGAATCCACCGCCACTAGCTCCGATGAGATAGTCTTAGATTGGTTGAGGGTAAATGAGCATGACGGTGTCAGGAGGTCATGTCTAAAAGGAATTTTGTTTCGGATGAGAAGATCTAGATCGAGAACCTCCGTAGCCATGGAGAAGAGCACAAGCTTCCACTTTCTCTGTTCTCATGAGGGTGAGGACAAAGGAAAAAAAAAGCGGATGAGGGTGCAGAGAAATCAAACGTGGAAGAGAGAGAGAGAGAGAGAGGGGGGGGGGAGGCTGAGGTTGTCGTTGATCTTGGGAGGAAGGACCATGCTGCCGGCGTGTAGGACGGATGCAGAGGAGGTGCCTTCGGGTAGATGGATAGGGAGGAGCGAGCTTAATCAACACAATACAAAATTCGAGGTTTGCCCTTCCACTTAATCATCCTAATGCGGACAGAGGGGAGGTACAACCCAATGGGACTATGGTACCTCGCGGTACCAACATTCATCAGCCATCGGATCAGGCTAAATGGACGTACATGATTTGGTACCTCCTCTCCGGATGGATGATAGTAAAGCTCATAGGGAAAACTGCATGAGCATATTAGGCCCATGCAGTTTTTCCCATTTTTAAAATTAGCAATATTATATATTTAAATATAGAGGTACAGGAGCTGGTTTGGACTACTATTTGTTTCAATGTTTCAATCTTGAATCAATAATAGCCTGAGTTTACAACAGAAAATGTGCATATAAATGATTTAATGAGTTTTGAGTTTTTATCAGGCTTGATATCCCAGAGTTATTTTCCTCTACTTATATCCAATAATACAAGACTGAAGATAGATATGAGCAGGTGAAAGCAGAGTTTAGTAGGTTTGATTCTGTTTGACAGGAGCATAAATTATTTTCTCTGTTGAATGTTCATATATAGAGAAACCAGAGACAAGGTAAAAGGCGCATACAAAACGCTAAGCCATTGATCAGAGTGAGACACAATGCATCAAACTTTCTAAGAAAACTGCATGAGATCCCTCCATCTCTGTACAGCTATAGGCTTGGAAAGCATCAAGAATGTCTTCGAAGCTGCATGTCATTCCAACATTGCCGAACGCTCCACATCACCCTTCCAATTCTTAGATAGGCTAGGGGATCTCTGCTTCACTATCTTCAGAGCATAGGGAGCCTGACAATTCCTAATTTCTGGAGAGCATGGCGATTCTGTGATGCTGTGTTTGTAACATATGGACGGCTCATGCTCATGAATCATGATTGCAGTGCTGCTGATAGGTTTTTTTTTTTTTGAAAGAAGGGCATAAGCTTTGCCGCTTTTATATTGATAGATAAGGAGTAAATAGATATTTACAGGATCCGACAAAAATCGTGCCAGGAGCAAACAAAAAGCCTAATCTCCCGCCGGTAAAATCTCAATTAGTTTAGTCGCTCCCGCTGTTTTTTTAGATAATAGAAGCTTTATTTAGACTCAATTAATTACAATCAAACTGAGTCACCTCCGGCCTCTGCATAAAATGCACACAGCCAAAAAAAGAAGAAAGAAACAACTAGAACATCTCCCAAGCACAAAAGTTTAACAGAAACATATATCGCTCCCGCTGTGACCCAAGTATGCGCCTCCTCCTTGATTTTGGCAGTGATGGTAGCAGGCGTGGATGTAACTTGTCTGAAGATTCTGGTGTTTCGCTCGCCCCATAATTCCCAAGCAATCTGGATGATCATTCTGAAAATTGTCAAGGGTTGCAGCAGTAGCAATGTTAGATAGAGTACCACTGGAAAGCCGTAGACATATATCTGCATAATAATAGCTGGGAACATGCTGAACAAATTAGTATTACATGTTCTTAAATTAAAATGATAAAGCTGCCGAATTTACAGAGTCAATGTAAGACTGCCGACTGATTGATGTCTGTTTAACACTATGCAAATAACTGTACACACTAATTTCATGTCAAACTACTTGGGACACGGTTGAGTATTGAAACTAGGCTATGGCAAATTATTTTCACCAGAAGTAGCTCGAGCTGTTAAAACAGCTGTGAGAAAAATAAAGAGTGCAGATCATGAGCCACGCCCAATCATATAAGAGAGAATCACATAATGAACCGTGCTCACGGTACAGAATTGCAATTAGGAACGTGTTGACATTGAAGATTGAGATTGAAGACGCACATCTATATATATTTCTGGAGCTAGGTAGCTCGTTTGGCAAGAAACAGATGACCATGGCCAACTGAAGTACAAAAGCCTAGCTAGAGCTTCTGCAAGAGATGCCATGAGTGTTAGAAAATTGCAAGCATGAGAACGGTGAAATCATATAGGCTTGGGAAGCATCGGGAGTGCATCTGACACAGGAGCAGCGAAGGACTGTGCAGCGGTACAGCTCTCCAGACTCATGGCATTTTCGATATGAAACGAACACAGAATGAATCATGCATATGACAGTTCAGTAGTAGCTTAAGAATCTATGGAGATATAAGCAGCAACCCTTGACAATTTTCAGGTGTTTTGTGCAGGGTGTTGGAGCGATTTCTGCTGGAAACGTTTCTTGGAGCTGTCACTTGATTGGCCAGTCTTGCAGGTGCACATTGTGCACCGGCGTCATGTCTGATAGGGAGAAACCGAATGGACAGTACAAGAACGCAAGGATTTCGCAGTTCTTCGATCCATATTCGAGAAGCAATATGTCAAACTCCAATTATGCTGGAGGTTGGGAGTGAATAGGCAGGAGTAGAAGTTGCAGAGTAATGTTGAGATGGAAGGAAGAAGATGTCAAGACTGTACTAGAGGTGAAGATGTGATCCTGCAAGAGTGATTAGTGTTGTTGTAAACTCTGCTATTGTTCGTAGCTACGATCTTGTAGGCCTGATATCTTTTGAGCTTTTGGTTGAGAAATGATCATGACTTTCCTGTGCTCTGATTCTTGTTTTGGCAGGTTGTTGAGGCTGGATTAGGCTTTGTCTAGCTGTTGATTTGCTGTGAAGCACCACCCATAGATGCAATGGGGATTGTCTGCAGTACTGCTGATGCAGTAGCAGATACTGACGTATGCAGTACTGCAGAGGATCTACATCCTCATAGATGATTTTTCTAGATAATGGAAAATTCATTTCACCCTTTTTCCCCTGTATATCTCCTTTAAAATTTCTGTTTCTGGGCATCTTTTGGTAGACCTGATGTAAGGCCTTTTGGCCATTTATTCCCTGCCGATCTCCTTTGCTCCAAAGAAGAAAAAGAAAAAAAAATCAAGTGCCGACTGTTTTTCTTAAAAAAAAAGTTCATTTCGCCATCTATCTATTATTATATACTAAAAGTCCATTAAACTCCTACAAATGCTCTTAGACCGCCACGTGGCACTCCTACAAATGCTCCTAAGTCGCCACATGGCACTATCTAATCTCATCGTTGATTTTCACTTAAATTGGTGGACCCGTTATTTTACACCATTAGATTACATCTATTATTAAAAAATAATAACTTCCTCATGTACATATGAGTTTGTACGGCCCCTGCTTTCTTTCCGTACGTACAAACATTGTATGTGATTGAAAACAAAACTTTCCTAATCTTTGCTGGGAGAAAAAAAACATATACATGTACATAAAAAAGACGGAAAAAACATACATTCTTTAAAATCAACGGTTTTAAAATATGATTTTCTACAGTATAAAGATAAAATATATTACTTCACAAATATAAATATATTTAGTTAAATTAAGATTTATAATAAATATCCAATCAATGTTCTTTTAAACCATCATCTAAATCTATCTATTATATATACTAAAATTACATTAAACTTTTTCTCAAATAAATTAGAGAAATCATAGAAATTTAAAGTAAAAAAAAGAAAGCCATCCAACCTTCAATTTTCAGTTAAATTAGTGGACCCGCTATTTTAAACATCTATCTATTATATTATATATAGTAAAAGTCCATTAAACTTCCTACAAACGCTCCTAAGCCGCTATGTGGCGCTCTAATAAATTAGAGAAATCCAAGAAAATCTAAGAAAAAAACAAAACATCCGACCATTAATTTTCACTTAACATGGTGGACCCATTATTCTTCACCATTAGATCTATCTTTAAAAAAAAAATCTTAAAACCCAATCCATAATCTCCTCCCACCCCAACCCCACCACCTAACTTATGTACGTGACCTCCTCTCCCCTCACGTACGTACGTACGTCTCTCCCTCTCATGTCCTTCCTTTCGTCCTGCCATTTACCTTCCAATCTACCAATTTTCTACCTAGCAAAATTCAATATGTAAATAAAAGCAAATTATCTAAATGATTATAATTTTTACAATATTTATTTATCTACATTGGCCATGTTTGGATATACAAGAATATATCATTTGGAAAAAAAACTCCTATCTTTTACATCAAAAAATAAAAAGTTATTAAATATTAAATTAATAACGTGTATATGATCTTCGCTCACTTTCTCCTCCCTATTTTTTTAGCTCGCAACTCAGTATAAAAATAAAAAGAGTAAATTTCACAATATTATATCTATATATCTATCATATACTCTCTCCGTCGCAGAATATAACAACCTAGGATATAACAACCTAGAATGGGATGAGACCCATGCTAGGACAATGTATATGGACATGAGCTAGGATGGGTCTCATCCTATCCTAGGTTATTACATTCTAGGACAGAGGCAGTACTAAAAGTCTATTAAACTTCGTACAAAAGATACTAAGCCACCACGTGGCGCTCTAATAATTTAGAGAAATCCAAAAAATTATGAGAGAAAAGCAAAACATCCGAGATGAACCACCATACCTAAGGCAGCTAATGTGATTTACCAAGGTCATCACGAGTGTCGCAACAGTACTGATTTGCCAAGGTGAAGATGAATCAAATCATCAGTGTATAATGGTTTGTTTTGTTAATAACATGAAAACAAATTGAAGGTGTGATGATAGAAAGAAAAGAATCAAGCACCGAGGTTTGAACCATTGGATCCATCCTTTTGTTTTCTTATGTTAGTAAAAAAACCACATCTTTCCCACTCTCTTCGGTTCATCCCGTTATCTATGTACATACATATATATATATATACGTACATCGGTACGTGTATTGACACCCCTACACCATCCTAATCATGCAAGTCTCTCCTTCCTTCTGTTCTATCTCTTATTTTTATGCAATATTAATTATCTCTTATTTTCATGCAATATTAGTTAGACTATTAGACCAACTTTTATAAGAAAACAAATCCCTTTCACCTCCACCATCCTCCGTATTGTCACGACCATCATTTTTTTTAGAAATTTCTTTACTTTTTAATTTATTTAAATTGTTACTTAATTTATAATTAAAGCAACCTATATTGCTCATATTTTTGCTATATATGAAAATACGTTGTATGACATAGAACATATCCTTTATATGACAACCAAATAGTAATGAAATATCAATCTATATATTATATACTAAAAGCGCTATAAAACTTGCTACAAATGCTCTTAGTGGATTCCTACAAAAACTTTTTCTCCCTGCACGGAAAATGAGGTAGCTCATCAACGCATGATTAGTTAAGTATTAGCTTAAAAAACTTGAAAATGGATTAGTATGAATTTTTACGATAACTTTTCTATATAATTCTTTTGTAAAAAAATGCACCATTTAATAATTTGAAAAGCATGCATGTGAAAAATAAGGGAGTAGATGTTGGGAAAGTTGGAGAAAGAACACAGTGGCCACCACGTGGCACTCTAATAAATTAGTGTAATTCCAAGAAATTTTGAGAGAGAAACAAAAGTCTAACCGTCGGTTTTCATTTAATCTTGTGAACCCATTTATTTTCAACCATGAATCATTTTGTAAAATACCCTTATACCCTGCTGGCCGTACAAATGCTCACATACTCGGTTTGAAAAAAAAAGTATGCACATATTCTGTTATCATGGCGCAACACACCTCTTCTCTATTGTAAGGTGGTTAATTAAGATAGAAACTTACCATTTAATATTTCTTGGATAAATGAGAAATATTAGGCATGTGCCTTCGTGTGGCTTCCACCACACATGCAAAGAAACGCAAGCATGTAATCCAATCCCTCCATGACTCCCACCCGTGCCCTCTAATATGATTGAAAAACATTCGTAGAGAAATACTACTTTTGAAATTTGAAGCGTAGAATGTACTGTTTGGTTAATATTCCAATCTTATAAGTTTCTTGAGCACAACTTACGATACATGATACATGATCGTGCGTATGCGCGGGCTACCTTCCTAGTTTGCTTTAAAGAAGCTATATACATCCACTCACCGATGATGGGATATGGTGTCATTCCTAGAACTGCTTTGCTTTACCCCTTGTCCTGCTGGTGAATAGAGTACCATGCAAAGCTGAAGCTATTTAAACAGCTGTGACAAAATAAAGAGTTCACATGAGCCAGCTCGTGTAATGGTCTGCACAAGATTTCTCATAAATGATCGTATACTGACAGTACAAAATTACAATTGACTAGTGTTTGACATAGAAGATTGATATTGAAGCTCCTGCATGCATGTTGTTGCAGGAGCTTGCTTTCCTTTGGCAAGATATATATAAAACCCCATGACCAGCAGTACTACAAGTGTAAAAGGTCTTGTATCCAGAAGGGTTCTTCAACATCTGCCACGAGTTATATAGCACTAGCGAAATTGCATAAGATCACAGCAAAATCGATCATATGGTAGGCTTGGGAAGCATCTGGAGCATATGCGACACAAGAGCTCGGCATCAATCTTGCAGTGGCACCGTTCTAGTCGCATTTTTGATATGAACGGACAGACTCAAGGGACGATCTTGCATTCTAGTTGGTAGCATCAGGATGGATACGTGCATCAACCCTGGAAAATTTCAGATGTTGCATAGAGAGTTAAAGAGAATATGCCTGCCATTGGAGGTGATATTGCACGTTTTACTTGGCTATGCAACCATTTTGCTTTAACATCCCTCCTCCCTGTATTGCCAAAAATATTTTTGTTAATTGGCTAACGGGAGTGTCGAAATCTACTAAAGAACTTATTTTGTTCGGGGTTAGTGCCTTATTGTTGCGTGCTCTGGTGTTACCAAAATGATATAATTTTTAACACCAAAAAGATGTCTAATATAATGGAGGCTATTTTCATGTGTTCCAGTTCGCTCTACTTTTGGTCATTGATGCTTTTACAGGAAAACAGGATACCATGCGCATACCATGCGCAGTGGTGCTATACTCTTGAAATCGATAGCCAAAGACCATTTATTCCACTTTGGATGACGTAGCATTAGACGTGTTAGAATATATGTGATTTTGGAACTTTTTGACGATCCCGTTATTTGAAAGAGTTACCATAAGAAATTGAAGAGTTACAATTTGTTTCATATTTTAGTAGCGCTCTCATTTCCCGTGAGATTGAGATCTCCCTGCTGCATGATGTTCAATTCTAAACGACCGTAGGTTATGTTCTACCCTGACAATTTTTTATGTGCAGAGCATGATGACTCTGTGATGCTTCCTTAGTGACATATATATAACGGACAGGTCATGTTGATCTGATTAGTTAGTATCTATTAGTGACCTCATCATGTATACATATTGATCAGTACGTACGTAGCAATATTTGACATACAGTCACTACTGGAGAAAGCGTTTTTGCTCTTGGTTTGTAACCCTCTATACTCCCGATTTTATAAAGATAGATATCTTTAGTCCCGAATAAAATAACCAGAACTAAAAATTCATCTTTAGTCCTGATTGGTGTTACCAACTGGGACTAAAGATGGCAGCGCCAGTCCTGGTTGGTCACTATTTTTTTCTTTTTTTTTTCATTGTTCCTTTCCAAATCGAGTTGCTCCTTCCCAAATCAAGTTGCTCCCTACATATCGCCAATCATATCCCCAAATCAAAATCAAAGTATCATCACAAATCAATGAATCATATATTCACATCACAAATTCTCAACAAAAAATCTTAAATTCTAAAAGAAATGCATCACAAATCACATACATCATATATTTTACATCACAGATCCAATGAATCACAACTTCTAAAAATTCTCAGATCCAATGAATCACAACTTCTAAAAATTCTCAGATCCAATGTATCACAAATTCTAAAAACAAAAAAAAGACAAAATGCTACCGCTGCCGCCTCCCGCCTACCCTCCGGCAGAGGGGAGGGCGCTGCCAGCCGCCAGCTGTCGTTGCCCTACCATCCGCCTGCCGCCAGCCGCCGCCTGACGTGCCCTCCGCGCGGCCCGCCGTGCCATCTGTCGCCGCCTGGGCTTGGCCGCCGTCCCCGCCCGGGCTCGGCCGCCTGGAGAGGAGGAGGCGGGGAGGGGAGGAGAGGGGAAGGGGGAGGAAGGCCAGGGAGGGGAGAGGGGAGGTGGAGGCTGAGATGAGGCTGTTAATTTAATGAGAGGGGAGGAGAGAGGAAGGTGGAAGGGATAAGAACGACCAACTGACTGAGATGAGGCGCACGGGTCGGGGTGAAATTTGGTCCAGGTTGGTATATGCAACCGGGACTAAAGATATATTTTTAGTCCCGGTTGTTTATATCATCCGGGACTAAAAATAATTGGGGCCTGACTTGACCCGACAACTTCATGAATCGAGACTAAAAATGATCTTTAGTCCCGGTTAGTGTTATTAACCGGGACTAAAGATCAAAAAGTTTTTAACCGGGATAAAAAATAATCTTTAGTTCCGGTTCCTATTCGAACCAGGACTATTGTGAATTTTAGGTGACCAATCAAATATGGTTTCTCCAGTAGTGAGATCAGTCTACATTATTTTAATAGCTAGGAACATATGCTGAACAAATCAGTATTCCATGTTTTAAAATTAAAATTCCAACCTAGTGAATTTTTACATAGTTAATGTGTAAGACTGCTGACTGGTTGATATCTGATTAACATTATGCGAATAAGAACGTGACCTGTATATGTACACAAACTTCATGTCAAACTACCTGGGTCATGGTTGAGTATTGAACTAGGTGATGGAGATTATTTTCACCAGAAGTAGTTCAATTCGCTGTTTCAACAGCTGTAAGAAAAATATATGAGCCATGCACACTGGTAGAGAAATCTTTTTACTCCTGGTTGGGAACCCCCTTAGTCCCGGGTTTCCAACCGGGAGTAGCAATTCGGGACTAAAGATGCCCATCTTTAGTCCTGGTTGAAATGATCTTTAGTCCCGGTTGGTAACAACAACGGGACTAGGTTTTTTTTTCCTTTTTTATTTTCTCCCGAATCTGGGTGGTATGCATATCTTTTTTATTTTCTCCTGAATATGGGTGGTATGCATATCCCAAATCGAAGTAAGATCTCAAGTCCACATCACAAATCTTAAAGTTCTAAAAAATTATATCACAAATCCTAAAAAAAATTACACACAAATCAAATTACATCACAAGTTTCTACAAAATTCATCACAAGTTCACATCACACACAAATCAAATTCATCACATGATCCTGCAATAAATCACAAATTCTTAAAAAAAAGAAAAAACAATAACAGAGGAGCCGGCCGACCGCTGTCGCCTAGCCTCCACGCTGGCCGGCCGGCCACCGCCACGCGGCCCCGCCGCGCCGCCCGCCCGCCCGCTGCCGTGCCGCCTCCCCTCCGCGCCGGCCGACCCCTGCGGCGCTGCCCGACGCCGCGCCGCCGCCGCCCGCTGCCCGCCGCCGCGCCGCCTCCCCTCAGCGCCGGCCAGCCCCCGCGCCGCCGCCGCGGCCCTCCGCGCTGCTGCCCGCCGTCGCGCCGGTTTCCCCTCCGCGCCGGCCGGCCACCGCCGCCTGTCCATCCGCGCCGCTGCGCCGGCTGCTGCCCAGCCCGCTCTCTCTCCAAGCGGCTGGCCTCTCTCGCTCCGATCCAAGCGGGCTAAGGAAGAAGAAGAACTAAGGAAGAAGGAAGAAGAAAGGATAAGGATAGGGAGTTAGAGAGGAAAAAAGAGATAGAGAAAGAGTTCGTTGTGTGGACGGGAAAAGAGGATAAGTAATAGGGATTATTAGTACGTGTTGATTTTTATTCCCGGTTAGTAACACCACTCGGGAATAAAGTTAGATCTTTAGTCCCAGTTAAGATCCTAGCCGCCTGACACGATCTGACATAGAGACAACTTGATCTTTAGTCTCGGTTGGTAACCCTAACCGGGAATAAAGATCATCTAGTCCTGTTACGCTTATAAACCGGAACTAAAAATCGTTTTTAGTCCCGGTTTTTAATGGAACCGGGATTATATGTGGATTTGGGTCGACCGACCAAAGATGGTTTCTCCACCAGTGGCATGTTCGAATAATAGAACATCACATAAATGAACTGTACGTACTCATAGTACAAAATCGCAATAAAGTGTTGACACTGAAGATTGAGGCTGAAGACACCCATGAATATATATTGCTGGAGCTACATTGCTCTTTGGCATGAACAAAACAGCATGACCAACTGAAGTGCAAAACTAGGCCCTTAGATGAGATAATAAGCTTCTGCATGAACTGCTACGATTGTTAGAAAATTGCACACGGGAAAAGGGTGAAATGCATGTAGGCTTGGGAAGCATCGGGAGTGGATCCGACACGCAACAACGGATGGATGGTGCCGGGGTACACAGTTCTCACGACTCATCGCATTTTCAACATGAAGTGCATCAACCATGACAATTTTCAGATGTTTGTGCAGAGTGTAGGAGTGACTGCTGCTTAAGGCGTTTTGGGGAGATGTCACTTGATTGGCCAGCGTTGCAGGTGCACTATGTGCACCAGTTCGGTATCTGCGATTGGGGAAATGCGAAAGAACGGTACAAGCTGATCGGCTGGAGTAGAAGATGCAGCTGAACGTAGAGAGGAATGGAAGAAGATGTCAAGACTGCTGGAGATCGAGCTGAAGATGTGATCAGGGTTAAATGTTTCGGTTTGCTGATTTGTATTGGGGGTGGTCGAAATATTATGAATTTTTGAATAAAATTTGACCAAATTTGAACAAAATATTACCGAATTCATAAAAAAAATGAAAAAAATAAAAATTTTGGCTGAAATTATATCGTATCGTCCGTAGGGGGGTGGGGGGCACTACTACATGATCTATTTTCCTGGACGCCGCTCCCTTTTCCATACGGTCCGTAAGTGGAACTGCACGGAAAAATAGGAGGACCGGCGCCGGGCCGTCGCCCGCACGGGAAAACGCGTTATCCTGTGCGGGCGGCTTAAGCCAACCGCACACGAAAATAAGCATTTTTTCAGCCGCATGCGAAAATAGCCCATCCCTTTTAATTCATCACGCGCCTGTCGTTCCCTCACCTTCCCCTCCGCCCGCTCCTCTCCTCCCACCTCCCTCTCTCCCACTCGACTCCTCTCCTCCCACTCTCCCATTCTCCTATCGTCATTCGGTCGGCGGTGACAGCAGGCGCGCGCGGCGCCTCCTTCCCTCTCCCTCGACTGCAGGTGGGCAATAGCGGCGGCGGGCGACGGGAGCGGGAGGCAGCAGCGGCGGGCCACCACGGTGGCCCCTCCCCTCCCCCCTTGCATATCCAGCGGAACGGCGGCGTGAGGGAGGAGGCCCGCTTCCCTCAGCGGTGGGATGGAGGTGGCCCGCACCGGATCTGGAGGTGCGGCGCCGGTTGGAGGTGCGGCGGCGTAAGCGGCCGGCGTGGAGGTGGGGCCGCCGGTAGGAGGTGCGACGGCGTCGACGACCGGCGGATCTAACTCTCCCCCTCCTTCTCTCTTTGTTATTTGTGACTGTTTGTGATTTGTGAGAAGCATTCTTGGAGTTCATTCGTTGCTTATGTGGGATGTGTTCTTGGAATTGATGTGAGATCTATTGTGTGTCGATGTGCGACTACGGATCCGGTGCCGGTGACAGGAGCGGGCAGCGGATCCGTAGCCGACGACCGCGGGGGCGATGGCGGCGGGCCTCGTCTAGGCAGCGGCGGCTTAGGGTTAGGGTTTTTTTTATTTTTTTTCTATTTTTTGTTTTTCCGTGCGGGCGCTTAAATCTGATTTTTGCATGCGGGTGCGCCACCCGCACGTGAAAATCGCGATTTTCCCAGACGACTGGGTGCGTGTGGGCTGTCAACTGCACGCAAAAATCGTTTAGCCCGCACGGGAGAATTGGTACCGTAGTAGTGGGGGTTCCGATAGAACTAAAATTTCCGAAATTTCCCTGTAAGAGTTTGATTAGTGCAGTCGTCAAAGCCGCTGTCATTCGTAGCTCTTGTACACTACACGGCTAATTATTACCGTCAGTATCGGTGACGGTACTTCGTCTGAATGTGGCCTTTGCCGACCGATCCATCATTGTGGGAGGTTATGCCATGGTATAGCGGTAGGCTTTGTAGCTTTTGAGTTTTTTTTTTTTTGGACAAATGAGACTTTGTTGTGCTCTGATCGATGCACTCATGGATAATGGATGGCGTCATTCTGAGAGCTTTACCACTAGTCTTGTTCTTTTTTTTTTTTTGACGCCGTTGACTTTTTTAAAAATATTTGACCGTTCGTCTTATTTAAAAAATTTAAGTAATTATTAATTCTTTTCGTATAATTTGATTTATTGTTAAATATACTTTCATATATACATATAGTTTTACACATTTCATAAAAGTTTTTGAATAAGACGAACGGTCAAATATGTTTAAAAAAGTCAACGGTGTCAAATATTTAGGGAATGAGGGAATACTTAAGAAGCTTCTAAGTGACTAGGTGCTTTTCGCAGGATTGGCTTTTCAGTGATGATAAAAATCATCACTGTAACTATATAGTAATTTTCATCACAGTTACTACTCCCTCCGTTTCAGATTATAAGACGTTTTGACTTTGGTCAAAGTCAAACTGTTTTATGTTTAACCAAGTTTATAGAAAAAAGTAGTAATATTTTCAACCCAAGAAATTTATTATGAAAATATATTTAATTATTAATTTGATGGCACTAATTTAGTATTATAAAAATTACTATATTTGTCTACAAACTTAATCAAACTTAAAACAGTTTGATTTTGACCAAAATCAATATATTTTATAACTTGAAATGGAAGGAATACCTTGTGACAATTTTTGAGTTGTCAGGGAAATTGGTGTAACAAATAACCTGGGTCACGCAGTTGAGTATTGAATTTGGTGATGGAAATTATTTTCACCAGAAGTAGCTCGCTGTTTCAACAGCTGTGTGATCGAGAAAAATAAATGAGCCATGTTGAATAATATAACATGACATAAATGAACAGTACTCAAAGTATAATTAAAATTGCAATGAAGTGTTGACATTGAAGATTAAGATTGAAGACACCCATGTATATATATATCTATTGCTGGAGCTAGATGGCTCTTCGGCAAGAACAGAACAGCAGGACCAACTGAAGTGCAAAATTAGCCTGGTCGACCAAGACGGCCGCGCCGCGCGCGCGAGTAGTACGAGCCACCGCCGAGGACGGCCGTGTTCGGGAGCGGCGCCGGCGAGCGCGGGGAATGCGTCACCGTCCGGTGCGACGTCGAAAGTGTCGTGAACAGCCTACGGGCCCAATTAGAAGATGGCCCGCCCGCAAAAATGACGGTGACTAAACAAGGCCCAATACAGCAAAACCATCTGTACAAGTGATGCGATTACGGGCTAATCTTCATCATCATTTACATTGTAACTTGTATGTAACTACAATGTAACTTGCATATAATTTTAAACCGTTTCAAGATTTGTTCAAGTAAAGAAGGAAAAAAGTCACTATGTGCACATATGTGAGAATTCGTTTTCACGACCTCCGTTTCATCGAAATAACATGTTACAGAGAGATTTTTTTGCATGTTACATACAATCACAGACAAATTATATTATACTATAATTATATCTGTCAAATTTTTAAAAGAAAATTTATCGACAAATGTATAGGTGATCCCAAAAATCTATTTGTTTCCACCCACAACACCAGTGATTTTTTCTAAACATAATAACATCCGGTATTTATTCTCGCCTAATCTTTATTAATAACATACACAACAAATTACCTCTAGCACACTTGCCCTAATAAACCATAATATTTTTTACTTCATTTGCTTACTACTAATCTAGTGCTTGTTTTTGTACTGTTTTTGAGTTTATATAGATATTGTTCATCCACTCTCTCATCAGCCCTCACTTCTCTACCTTATCTCATCATTTGATCTTTATAATGCTCTCTTGAGACAAATGCTTGTACAGGCCTATAACGATGTCTTTCTTATCCAGTGACTGGTAATTCAGTATCAATTCCCTACCAAGCTTTTTATGCCATTAGTCAAGCAGGGTCACTATTGGCCGGCAGCATCGCAGAAAGCCTCGCTGTTAGTTCACACCAGGCGCGTGAAATGTGAATAAAGCACAATATTCTCTCAGGCTTAGTGGAGCCTGGGCCCTGCCCTTTCCCACTCCCTCCGTCCCACGATATAAGGGATTTTGAGTTTTCGCTTACAAATATTTCAGTATGTACCCAGAAGATTGTGAGATCGATGTGCAGCAGTTGTTAAGGAGGTGGAGAGCAGAAGGGTTCATCAAGGTAAATTGTGGGAGAAACATAATGGAGGAAGGGGAATTCTATTTAAATGAACTTATCAACAGAAGTTTGATCCAACCAGAAAAAATGTTATTTGACGATCGTATAAGGACTTGTCGTGTGCATGATATTATTCTTGATCTCATTGTATCCAAGGCAATTGAAGAAAACTTTGTTACAGTTTTCAGTGATCCAAATTCGCTAGTGTCCCAAGGAAAAGTTCGTCGACTTTTACTTGACTACCGTGGCCAAGAAAATGTGATGCCAATGTGTTCCATGGTAACTTGTAATGTTAGATCAGTGAGCATATTTGGATACAGGGAACAGATGCTTCCTATTTCTGACTTGAATGTTTTCAGAGTGCTTCATATAGAGAGTGGTAATAAGATGATGGAGATTTGTGGAATTGGGAAGCTACTTCAGTTGCGGTACTTACGGATTGATCTAGTTACACATCTTACTGAAGAAATAGGAGAACTGCTGTTTTTGGAGATATTGGATCTACCTCGTGGTATTGGTACAGAGGAGCTGCCCAAAGGCATAGTTAAACTGCGGCGGTTGAAATTTTTACACGTTCATGATGCAAGACTGCCGGATGGAGTCGGGAATATGCAAGCTCTAGAGGAACTAGCAGTATCAACAAAAGAGGACAATTTGAGCTCAATAAACTCCTTGGAACAGTTGGGAACGCTGACCAAACTTAGGATACTTCACCTAAGTTTGTCCATTACTGACGAGAACAATCATAAATCAAAACACTTGGATACGTTAACTTCATCGCTCAACAAACTCCTTAGTTACAATCTTAGATATTTGTATTTTGATAGTTACTGGCAGTTGGGTTCTGCTTATATCAATTTGGATTTTTCATCCTCGCCGTCTTATCTCCTGCAAGAATTACACATCCGTCCTCTCCTTCTCCATGGGATTCCTGAGAGGCCGGCGTCACTGGCCAACCTGACCTATCTGGACATTAGAATCCAACAAGTGACGCAAGAAACCCTTGAGATCCTAGGAGACTTACCTGCCTTGCTTTCTCTTTTGTTAGTGTCCGCATTTGACAACACAAAAAGGTTTAGCATATACAGAAATAAGTTCAGATGTCTAGAGTCTCTAAACTTGGATTGTTCGGCTAGTGATATGATGTTCCACGCTGGAGCCATGCCAACGCTTGTAGACATCAACTTTACAATCAAGGCACATTCCACAAAGTATGCATGTGCCAATCGAAATCTGGGCATCCACCACCTCTCAACCCTTAAGGCACTCAATGTCTATATTGACTGCCAAGGCGCGACAGCTAAGGAGGTGGAGGCAGTTGTGGCCGCCATCAAGAACGAAGCAAGCCTACTTCCCAACTGCTACATACAACATATCCGCATATCGCGGGAGGAAGGATTGGAGGATATCGACATATCGCGGGAGGAAGGATGGGAGGAAGGGGGCCACTCGATTGAGCAACAAGAAGAGATCACTAATCCCCATACCGAGCACACAATAACCCCTGCCACATAGTTCATCTGCAATTTCATCTATTCAAGGTACGTAACTAGTATAGTATTTGATAACAATCAATGGTTTCCCTGAGGCTCATCTGATCATATGTTATCTTATTATTAGTTATGTATACTTCCGGTTCCTTGTTGGCAGAAGCACATATATATTTGTTCCTTTAATTGGTTTGTGATGTATCAATTGGCCGGCTGGTTCCTTGGGTGGCTACTATAGTGCTGGGGGATGCAAACTTCTTGTACGTTTCGTTGTGTGCTGCCTAGGCTTTTAGTTTCTTTGTTCTGTAACTGAGCAATAATTGGAGCTTGAAAATGTGCCCATGTTTGGTGTCTTTGTGTTTCTGGACGTTTGATATGATATATAAACTAGATATCATTTTCATCAAACGTGCAAATTGATAATGAATGCTCGACTGTTGTATAAGATACAGCTGCTGTGCACTAATGCTATTTGCTTACTTTATATTCAGTCATGAATTGAGACATCATTGATACAGTAGTTACCCTTTGGGTGTTCAACATATTTTCATGGATGATCTGGTTTCACATTTTATAAATTTAATAATTTTGGCCTTGTTGCCAATTGAAAGACCGGTACTATTATTTAAGCATGAAACCACAGATTAAGGTTATATATCTTATTAATTTGTAGTGATAATTTATAGCATTTATGTTTTATCTTAATGATTTCAAAAAAGCAGAGCGCTATATCTGTGCCCATGTTAGGCTTCACTGGGGACCCAGATTTAGTTTCTTACTTTCTATTTTCAATTATATTATTGAGTTTTCCTTGTCTCAAGATATAGGTCTCCATGTTTTTCTGAACGCACATATGATTCCATTTAACGAGCACACACCGCAATACAAGCTTGGAGATCCACATTATGTCGAATCAAAAATTTGGAAGCATTTTTTTTGTCAAATCATGGGAGAGAAGAGTTCCGCACTTGAATTTTCAATTACGAAAGAGTGATCAAGATTACATGACCCTAGAGTCGGAAGGTTACAGTGATTGAAGGGGGAAGGGGGAAAAACGCCTCCTAATTAAACAAAGCCCCTGTTTAGGCCAGCTTAAGATTCTCATGAACAACTGGTCGCTTCTAAAAATCTGAAAAAAAAATGGGTTTCCTACCGTTTTGGTTATAGTTCACGTGATGGGCTGGATATGCATGCCAAATGAATTATTGTTTAGCAAAAAAGAAGCAAGTTGTCTAGCAAAAGAAAGGGCATTGGAGGCACATATGTATGGGTCATAGCTTCATCTTCTGTTTGACGAGGTCACACATATGCTTAGGCAGGTCCTAGACGACTGCCACCAAACCTAAAGAGAGCAGCCGTGGCAAGGAACGAGGTCTAGCCAACCAGCAGGGGAAAGAACTTGGTGCTAGACCTGGCGAGCGAACACGTAGTCAAGGAGGATGTGGTTCGTCATTTTCAGATCCTGGGCGCAAAAGGAACAAGCCGAGTGGTTGTCGATACCACGCTTTGATCTAGTAATACTCCCTCGTCTTTGTTTTCTCCACATACTCGTTTTCTCTACGGTTAATAAAAGAACACAGTACGTAGTATAGTAATATTTTAAAATCTTGCTTAACATATTTATTACTAGCTAAAACAGCTGTCTTTCGAGAGTGTACACAAAGAATCGACGGCAGGGCAACGGCTGCTTCCTGCAGCAGGTAAACAGGCACAACCGGACAGTGCACGTAGGAGAACTGTTGTTTTTGGAGACATTGGATCTACCTCATGGTATTGGTACAAAGGAACTGCCCAAAAGTATAGTTAAACTGTGGCGGTTGAAATTTTTATGTGTTGGTTATCCTTGGAGACTTGCCTGCCTTGCTTTCTCTTATGTTAAGGTTGTACGCACATGACACCACTGAAAGGTTTAGCATAAACAGAAATAAGTTCAGATGTCTGAAGTGTCTAGACTTGTATTTTTCTGCCACTGATATGATGTTCCACGCTGGAGCCATGCTAAAGCTTGAATACATCTCGTTTAGAATCAAGCCACATTCCACAGAGTATGCATGTGCCAATCGAAATCTGGGCATCCACCACCTCTCAACCCTTAAGGAACTCAGTGTTTATATATTCACTGCCAAGGCGCGAGGGTTGAGGAGGTAGAGGCAGTTGAGGCCGCCATCAAGAACGAAGCAAGCCTACTTCCCAACTGCTCCTCACAACATATGGTCAGATTGGCTGGGAAAATGATGGTGACAGAAGGACATGAGGAACGGGGCTACTCCATGGAGCAACAAGAAGAGATCACCAGTCCCCCCATACCGAGCACAAAATAACCCCTGCTATTTAGTTCATCATCTGCAATTTCATCTATTCAAGGTATATAACTATAGTACTTGATAATAATCAATGGCTTCCCAGAGGCTCATCGAATCATATGTTATCTTATTAACTAGGTACGTATACTTCTGGTTCCTTGGTAGAAGCAAATATTTTGTTCCTTTAATTGATTTGTGATGTATCAATGGGCCGGCTGGTTCCTTGGGTGGCCACTAGCCCACTGTCACTACCAAATTCGAGGGCTAGCCTGTATGCCGAAAACCATCAGGAAAATAGATTTTACCTTCTATGGGTGGACCGTCAGGTTTTACCGTCTAGTAGTGTACAGTACTGGGGGATACAAACTTGATGTTTCATTGTGTGCTGCCTTGGCTTTTAATTTGTTTGTTCTGTAACTGAGCAATAGTTGGAGCTTGAAAATGTGCCCATGTTTGGTATCTTTGTGTAAAAGTCTCCCGCCGTTTGATATGATATATAAACTAGATATAATTTTCATCAAACTTGCAAACCGATAATGTATATGCTTGACATTTGTGTAAGATACAGCGGCTGCACTATTGCTATTTGCTTACTTTACATTCAGTTATGAATTGAGACAGCATTAATGCAGTAGTTACCCTTCGGGTGTTCACCATCTACCTGAAATTTTCTCCTAGATTTTTCATGTATGGTCTGGTTTCACATTTTATTTATTTAATAATTTTGAGCTTGCTTCCAATTGAAAGCCGGTACTATTCTTTAAGCATGAAACCTCAGATTAAGGTTATATATTTTATTCATTTGTAGTGATAATTTATAGCATTTCTGTTTTATCTTAATGGCTTCAAAAAAGCAGAGCACTATATCTGTGCCCATGCTATAACTGTTTTCTTAGGCTTCACTGGGGACCTAGATTTATTTTATTACTTTGTATTTTGAGTTCTATTATTGCATTTTCCGTGTCTCAAGATATAGGTCTCCGTGTTTTCTGACCGCATATGTGATTCCATTTAACGAGCACACATCGCAATACTAGCTTGGAGATCCACATTATGTCGAATCAAAAAGTTTGGAAGCAATTTTTTTGTTGGACAAATCATCAGAGAGAAGAGTTTCACACCTGAATTTTCAATTACAAAAGATAGATCAAGATTACAGGACAGGTAACATGTTAGATTAATGGGCTAGGCCCAATTAAATCCTAATAAATTCCATTGGCCAACATTAAGTGCTATGGGTAATAATACCACCTTGAAAATCTAAGTGAAGAGGTCTCAACTTAAATACAGAGCAAGTGGAGAGTCTCTGTTGACCGGTTGAGATGGTGCGCGGATAACTAGACGGGGCGAGGCGAGGCAGACAGCTGCGCTCTCTCGTTTTGTAACGGACGGTAATAAACACAAACGTCGTGAATTGATTCCGTCGGTTACGGAATTAAACGCCGTGAATTGATTCCGTATTAACGAGCGCGTCGGTTTCGAAATTAAACACCGCGGTTAATGACTCCGAACGTTACTCTCGCGCTCGCATATATATACTCCGCAGCGACCAGAAGGACGGATGGAGTTCTTCCCGACCTCTCTTGCACTTCGAGTTCCTCCTCCACGTCGTGAATTGATTCCGTCGGTTACGGAATTAAACGCCGTGAATTGATTCCGTATTAACGAGCGCGTCGGTTTCGAAATTAAACACCGCGGTTAATGACTCCGAACGTTACTCTCGCGCTCGCATATATATACTCCGCAGCGACCAGAAGGACGGATGGAGTTCTTCCCGACCTCTCTTGCACTTCGAGTTCCTCCTCCTCTGTTCCTGAGCTACAGAATCCTTCCCCGGTTCTGTTCACCTGCGCGCACATGTGTACGGGACGAGCAGGTTCTGTTCACTTGCGCGCACAGGTGTACGGGACGAGCAGGTGCCTCCAAAACTTCATCCGCTTAAGAACCTGCACGGGTAGGTGGGCGATCAAGTTTTTGGGTAGCACTTCAAGCACGAGTGCTCTTGTTCTTCACGGCTACTGCTGCTGCATCGACGCCTTCACCAAGATGTCGATGGAGATTGGAGACAAAATGATGAACGACATCAACGGAGGCAATACTGCCTCAAAATCCAGCGGTGGGACGTTCTCGGGGTATACTTTCATTCTCCTGATTCTATTAAATGTTTCTTTGTTAATACTCTTCGCAATGGCAGCATTGCGTTACTATGTAAATGTTGATGCTTATTTCATATTAAGCATACTCAAGTTGTATACATCTAGCACTGTCACTAGATCTACTCATATTGCAAATGTCATGTTTATGGTCTTAATATTTTGGATTAAAATATGCCGAATTATGACCAAATTTCTAACATAACATATGACCTAGAGTCGGAGGGGATTGAAAGGGGAATTGAAGGGGGAAATTAAAAATGTTTCCAAATTAATCAAATCCTCAGTTTAGGCGAGTTTAAGATTCAAATAAACAATGTTGCTTCCAAAATTCTGAAAACATGGGTTTCCTACCTTTTTGGTTCTAGTTCACTCGATGGGCTGGATATGCACGCCAAGTGAATTATTGTTTAGCAAAACAGAAGCAAGTTGTCTAGCAAAAGAAAGGGCATTGGAGGCACATATGTAGAGGGCAGCTTCATCTTCTCTTTCACGAGGTCACACATAGGAGACGACATTATTATTTTCTTATCAATATTTTTTTTGGTTGATGACCTCACTTTCGCTATGAGCCACGTAAAGAACTGAACTTTTGGCGACGCTCTGTTTAATTTTCCAGACAAAGTCCTATGTTTGGGGTGTCGGCCTGGACACATATATTTGCAGATTTTCTTTGGGAGATGAGCTCCCATTTACGCTGCTGAAACCTGCTTCATTAGAGCAAGTTTTATAGTAGAGGTGATTGCCACCTCTAATATTATTCACATAATCAACTAGTTAATTAGAAGGCAACATATACTTATATATTGCCTCCAATATATACTAGTCCAATACAACATAACTATTTGTTTTATTCATTTTCATCCAATTTACATCACTATTTTCTCTTTCTTTTTTAAAGTTTGTAAAGAGGTTGTCCCTTGCATGCGGGGTGGCTCATTTTTTCTCTTTTTTCTTCTCTCCTCCACCTCACCATTTATGCATATGTGGCATCTAGGGGCTTGTGTTTTAGATGCTTATAGTACTTGCTCTCAATCATTCTACCCGTTGTACGACTAGTATTCTTTGGCCAACTATGTCTTCTAGCAGCATGAGCTACTTCCTCCGTTTCACAATGTAAGTCATTCTAGCATTTCCCATATTCATATTGATGCTAATGAATCTAATGTCTCTAGATTCATTAGCATCAATATGAATATAGGAAATGCTAGAATGACTTACATTGTGAAACGGATGTAGTAGCAGCTAATGGGCAGCCGTTGATAGCCATAGAACCAGACTCGTCCTGATCCTCATGGGATGGCAATGGGGCCCCGAACCCCAATACCCGATGGGTAAAACATCCATTAGGGTTTCTTAATAGGCTAACATCTCTACCCATGGGGGTCTTAACGGGAAAAATATTCCCCCATCAGGTGAGCTGGGTTCGGGGGCGTTCCCAAGCTCCCCGTACCCGAATCCCCACGGGGGCCCTGTATAGCACATCCTACATTCCTACTACCTCATGGCCCATAGAAAATAAAAGCCCAGCTGCTATAGGCCCATCACTCGTTCACATATATACACGCCAAAACCCTAGGTCCCAAGCGCACGGAGAAGAATCCTCGCCGCTTCGCTCCCATCCACATCCATGCCCTACCTCGCCGCCTAAAGTCCAAGCCGAATGGCCGACACGGCGACACCAGATCGACGGCCGACGCCTCCACGAGACCACGACAAGGGATCCAGGCCGCAGTCGTCGCCGCATGCTTCCAGGAGTCAAGGGAACCAGGTCCGCATGTTCGAGGCAAGGTTCCACTGTGAAACTTCCATACGGCCGAGAAGACGAGACATCTAACATCTTGGCTCCATGTCCAGGACGAAATCCAAGTGCCGAGTGCCGACGCATCACCAACCAACCAGCTAGATGATTTGTACCTGTGAATGAGTGAGTTAGTTACCTACATGACGTTCCTGCCTTTCTGTTTGAAATGAACTGAAACAACTTGCTGTTCTTTAACAGCACGGAAGCTTGACGTTGTTTTCAGGCACTGAAGTTGAAATCTGTTTGTTGTTCCTATTCTTTGGGTCAATTTTGTGTTTCATCAGCCGATTTGATGATGGTCTCACTGCTATTGTGTTGCTCGCTTGTTTCCTGAGTTGGGGTTAATTGGGGATTGTTGCTGCTGCAATTTGTATTCCGGTGATGTTGTCGGGTGTGAGGACCCGCGGGTGCCCCGTACCCGCAGTGGGGACGGGGACGGGGGAGAACCTGCACCCAAGTGCGGGGATGGGGAGGGTGACGGGCGATTCCCTTCAATGCGGGTGCGGGACGGGGTGGTGAAACCCGGCGGGTGCAGCCCCGTTGCCATCTCATGTCTCCCTGCAAAGCTTGTTTCGCAGTCAGGAGGCGGCGGCGGCACAGCTGGTGCCTATGCGTGCGACGGTGTGTGTGTAACCTAGCTAGGGTCAGCCCATAATGCTCCATTGGGTCGACCCATGATGGCCCATGAAATTTCATGGGTAAGCCAATGAGGTTGTGACCCCATGTTTCGTGGGCTAGGTCGTTGGGTACATGGGTTTACCCGGCCCACGTGCATCCCTAGGTTCGATCTAGCTCCAAAAGTCAACGGTGTCAAACAAGGATAAACAGAGAAGATATATTATTAGGAATAAACGATTATTGTAAAAGTTGTAAGTAATTACATTATGGATATATGAAAAATATCACAAAACAGCACGTTTCAAAGGGTTATTAATTCGAGCCTGATTTTGAGTCAAATTAAGTGGAATTGTATTAAGAGTTGGATTTCATCACGAATAATGCATGCTTTCTGTGTTTGTAATTTACCGTGTCGATCTTTTGCAAAGTTGCAACGAAGATCAACAACGCCCCGCCGCATCTCCTGCTCCGGCGCCGGCCGGCCGCCGTCTCCCGACCCGTCTAGTGCACACTGCCAGCCATGTCGTTGGCGGCGGCAGCGGGTCGCATCGTGCGCACCGCCTCCGCCATTGTCTCCAGGCCGTCGACGACCTCCCACGTGCTCAGGGTCGACGGCTACTCGCACCTCGTCGGCGTGCTCCAGCCCGGCGAGCACGTCGACTCGTGCGTCTTCGACGCCGGCGGCCACTCCTGGCGTCTCCAGCTCTACCCCAATGGCAGCAACGACCAAACACACAGGAGCCACATCGGCGTCTTCCTCCAGCTCGCCGCCGCCGCCGGCCACCCTAGCGACGGCGACGGCCGCGTGCGTGCCCGGCCAAGGTTCAGCCTGGTTGACAGCGCCGGCGACAAGCCGGCGGCGGCGCCACCATCTCACGACGCTGGATTTCACAGCTTCGGCCATGGCGACGGCTGGGGCTTTCAGAGCATCATCAGCAGGGAAGAATTGGAGCGATCGGAATATCTCCGAGATGATTGTTTTGCAATCCAATGCGACGTCGATGTCACAACCGTTCGGAAGTGCCATGATCACCCGGTGTTTATCTCCCAAAATTTTTCTGAAAATCGTGTATCCGATGCAACATAGTAGTATAATGCTTTTGCTGTAACTATATACTCCTCTCCGTATTTTAATGTTTGACGCTGTTCACTTTTTTACGAATGTTTGACCATTCGTTTTATTTATTTTTTTTACAAATATATATAAAAATATTTATGTCATGCTTAAAAGAGCATTTCACGATAAAATAAATGATAATTACATAAATTTTTTAAATAAGACGAATGGTCAAACGTTGGACAAAAAGTCAACGGCGTCATACATTGAAATATGGAGGTAGCAGCGTTTTATCCATGCATTGCAATGGAATTTTAATTAAAAAAATATCATTAATATGTTGTTGGCATGTGCATATTTGTTATTAATCATTTGTGGAACTTTTTGGACTGATATTAATATATTTTCATAAAAAAATAGAGTTAGTGGGAGTAGTTGATATGTGGGTCCTTTAGTCTCATATGTCTTTTTTTTTGTTTAACAAAAAGTTGGGAGTTGACAGTTGGGGTGGTGGCAGATCCGTCACCACTCTACTCCATTTTATAAAGAGTAGATAGATACTATACAGTCACTGCGTCATAATGAAATTAACTACTTAGGATTATATATATAATATGGTGCACTTGTATTATTTGGATATTATGAATTGATGTTACCTCACGTGCTAGCTATCACGTCAGCACTCGATTCATCCGATCATGAAAATTGCTTCACATTAAATGACAAAAGGGAATCATACAATGAAATCATGAAGAAAAAATAAACTTGATATAATAAAGGAAACCCATCTTTTGTTGTTGAATGACAACTGTGTTCGTCGAAAAAACGTGGTTCACTCTTATAGTGGAAATGTAAAACAATATGTATTAATGATGGAATTTTTTATCCCCTATTACATGCCTTAATTAGGGGACTATTTATAGTCTTAGTACAAGCTCATGCACGCTACGGTTAACAGGTAAGAGAAATTTACATGGATACCCTTATGATTGGAGCATTTATGAGGGCAAAAAAGGTTCTATTTTGCCTAGGTTGATGTTTCACTTTTTTTTCAGTTTGTGAAAAAAAAGTGAAACATGGTGACATCGCTAGATGAAACAATTTGGTTCAACGTATGCTACGAAGACGATTTAAGCTATAGAAACACTTAAACCTCGTGTACATCGAAACAAGCCACCTTTGAACCATTGAAACATCAACAAACCCCGTGTGTCGAAAATAGAAATATGGAACACTATCGAAATATCCACTGCAACATTTAATCAAACATTTTCTATAAATTTAATCAAACAACTAGTAATGACTTATTATATGGAACGGAGAGAGCAATGTTAATATGTGTCCCAACCCACCTGCACGCACTGTCCTTACCTCTGTTCGATTGAGATCAAACGATTTTGTTCATGACTTATTTGAGAAGGCACTCAATTAGCGTAAAACTAATAAGTATTAACTATTACAAACTTGAAAAAAATAATTTGTTTGAATTTTTGAAGAACTTTCATATATGAAGCTATCTTTAAAATTCAGACCATTTAATCAACATTTAAAAATTGTGTCCATGATAATTAGAAGCCAGTGGTTGAAACGCACAGTGGAAGGTGTGAGAAGGGTAAAAGTTATATTTTTTAGATTATGGATGCACATCTTTACAGTTTGGAAATCCCTATGCTCTCCTCTCCTCGAAATCGGCAATACAAATCAAATCACAAACTTCCTCTGCCTCCGGCCTCTCAGGGACCTCACCGCATGTGCTACTAGGATACATATATAGACATACAGACACAGTAGTCTAGCTAAGATAATCTAAAATATAATCAACAATTGGGAAAAGGCATGGAAATTAACCGTCGGAGATGATGGAGGGAATTAATGTGGGAATTTCATTTTGCTATACAGAAATAAGAGAGTGTTTAATTAGGAGGGAGTTCATATCCTTTGTTTGGTGCGTGGGAATTTGATGTTGGAAGGGTATATTATTAGGAATAAACAATTATTGTAAAAGTGGTAAGTAATAATTATTTTAGACAATAATAATAATATGAATATATGAAAGATATCACAAAACAGCACGTTTCAAAGGTTTATTAATTCGAGCATGATTTTGAGTCAAATTAAGTGGAATTGTATTAAGAGTTGGATTTCATCACGCATAATACTTTCTCTGTTTGTAAGCTACCGTATCTCCTATCTTTTGCATAGTTGCAACAAAGATCAACGCCCCGCCGCATCTCCTGCTCCGGCGCCGGCCGCCGTATCTCGATCCGTCCAGTCCACACTGCCAGCCATGTCGTTGGCAGCGGCGGCGGGTCGCATCGTGCGCACCGCCTCCGCCATCGTCTCCAGGCCGTCGACGACCTCCCACGTGCTCAGGGTCGACGGCTACTCGCACCTCGTCGGCGTGCTCCAGCCCGGCGAGCACGTCGACTCGTGCGTCTTCGACGCCGGCGGCCACTCCTGGCGTCTCCAGCTCTACCCCAATGGCAGCAACGACCAAACACACAGGAGCCACATCGGCGTCTTCCTCCAGCTCGCCGCCGCCGGCGGCCACCCTAGCGACGGCGACGGCCGCGTGCGTGCCCGGCCACGGTTCAGCCTGGTTGATGTCGCCGGCAAGCCAGCGCCGTCGCGGGACGCCGGAGTTCATGGCTTCTACCATGGTCATTACTGGGGATTCAAGGACTTCATCGCCAGGGAGGAATTGGAGCGATCGGAGTATCTTCGAGATGATTGTTTTGCAATCCAATGCGACGTCGATGTCACAACCGTTCGGAAGTGCCATGATCACCCGGTGTTTATCTCCCAAAATATTTCTGAAAATCGTGTATCCGATACAACATAGTATATCTAATGCTTTTGCTGTAACTATATAGCATTTTATCCATGCATTGCAATGGAATCTTTATTAAAAAAATATCATTAATATGTTGTTAGCAACTTAAGCATGTGCATATTTGTTATTAATCATTTGTGGAACTTTTCGGACTCATATTAATATATTTTCATAAAAAAATAGAATTACTGGGAGTAGTTGATATGTGGGTGCTTTAGTCTCATATGTCTTTTTTTTTCTTCAACAAAAAGTTGGGAGTTGACAGTTGGAATGGTGATGGATCCGCCACCACTCTACACCATTTTATAAAGAGTAGATAGATACTATATGGTCACTGCGTCGTAATGAAATTAGCTACTTAGGATTATGTATATAACATGGTGCACTTATATAGTATTATTTGGATATTATTATGGATTGATGTTACCTCACGTGCTAGCTATCACGTCAGCACTCGGTTTATCCGATCATGAAAATTGCTTCACATTAAATGACAAAAGGGAAATCATACAATCAAATCATGAAAAAAAAATAAACGTGATATAATAAAAGAAATCCATTTTGTTGTTGAATGACAACTGCGTTCGTCGAAGAACGTGGTTCACTCTTATAGTGGAAAAGTAAAACAATATGTATTAATGATGGAATTTTTTTGGATCCCCCGTTACATGCCTTAATTAGGGGATTATTTATAGTCTTAGTACAAGCTCATGCATACTAGGGTTAATAGGTAAGAGGAATTTACAAGGATACCTTTATGATAGGGGCATTTATGAGGGCAAAAAAGGATCTATTTTGCCTAGAACTCCTTAATGGGCCTTAACCTAGGCCATACTTAGCGAACATGCCCTTTTAGGTGAAGGCCTCCCGGCTTGGTGGCGAATCTCCTAGGCTTCGCCTTATGGTTTCATCCCAGGTGTGCATCTTGCTCGTCGATCGGCGCTTCGCTATAGCGGTTTTGGCAGTCTCGGTCGAAAGTCCTCATAACATGCCTCTAATAGGGAAGCGCCTACAAATCGGGCGCCCGATTTTTCCCAAAAACTTGGGCGTTGTTTCACCCTTTTCGCCCGATTTTTCCCCAAAAACTCGGGCGTTGTTTCACCTTTTATGAAAACAATGTTTTACCACTTAGCGAATGAATATTTCAGTTTATAAAAAAAATGTGAAACACGGTGAGATCGCTAGATGAAACAATTTGGTTCAACATATACTACAAAATGATTTAAGCCATTGAAACACTTAAACCTTGTGTACATCAAAACAAGCCACCTGTACATCAAGATGAAAAATATTAAACACTATCTAAAATCCACTGTAAAAAATGATCCACACACAAAGAAATATCACGAGTACACTAGCGGAAACATTGCTTTTGAACCATTGAAACATCAACAAACCCCGTGTGTCGAAAATAGAAATATGGAACACTATCGAAATATCCACTGCAACATTTAATCAAACATTTTCTATAAATTCAATCAAACATAAATAAGTTTGACTAGTAATGACTTATTATATGGAACGGAGAGAGCAATATTGATATGTGTCCCAACCCACCTGCACGCACCGTCCTTACCTCTGTTCGATTGAGATGATCAAGCGATTTTGTTCATGGCTTATTTGAGAAGACACTCAATTAGCGTAAAACTAATAAGTATTAACTATTACAAACTTGAAAAAATTGATTTGTTTGAATTTTTGAAGAACTTTCATATATGAAGCTATCTTTAAAATTCACACCATTTAATCAACATTTAAAAATTGTGTCCATGATAATTAGAAGCCAGTGGTTGAAATGGACAGTGTAAGGTGTGGGTAAAAGTTTATTTTTTAGATTATGGATGCACATCTTTACAGTTTGGAAATCCCTATGCTCTCCTCTCCTCGAAATCGGCAATACAAATCAATCAAATCACAAACTTCCTCTGCCTCCGGCCTCTCAGGGACCTCACCGCATGTGCTAATAGAATACATATATAGACATACAGACACAGTAGTCTAGCTAAGATAATGTAAAATCAACAATTGGGAAAAGGCATGTAAATTAACCGTCGGAGATGATGAAGGGAATTAATGTGGGAATTTGAATTTGCTATACAGAAATAAGAGAGTGTTTAATTAGGAGGGAATTCATATCCTTTGTTTGGTGGAAACTTGATGTTGGAAGGGTATATTATTAGGAATAAACAATTATTATTGTAAAAGTTGTAAGTAATATTTATTTTAGACAATAACAATAATATGAATATATGAAAGATATCACAAAACATCACGTTTCAAAGGTTTATTCGAGCCTGATTTTGAGTGAAATTAAGTGGAATTGTATTAAGAGTTGGATTTCAATCACGTATTATACCTTCTTTCTTTGTAAGCTACCGTGTCGATCTTTTGCAAAGTTGCAACAAAGATCAACAACAACGTCCCGCCGCATCTCCTGCTCCGGCGCCGGCCGCCGTCTCTCGATCCGTCCAGTCCACACTGCCAGCCATGTCATTGGCGGCGGCGGGCCGTATCGTGCGCACCGCCTCCGCCATCGTCTCCAGGCCGTCGACGACCTCCCACGTGCTCAGGGTCGACGGCTACTCGCACCTCGTCGGCGTGCTCCGGAACGGCGAGCACGTCGACTCGTGCGTCTTCGACGCCGGCGGCCACTCGTGGCGTCCCCAGCTGTACCCCAACGGCAAGAACAAGAAGCACAGGGACCACATCGGCGTCTTCCTCCAGCTCGCCGCCGCCGGCGGCCACCCTAGCGACAGCGACGGCCACGGTTCAGCCTGGTTGATGTCGCCGGCAAGGCGGCGCCGTCGCGGGACGCCGGAGTTCATGGGTTCTACCATGGCCATGACTGGGGATTGAAGGACTTCATCGCCAGGGAGGAATTGGAGCGATCGGAATATCTTCGAGACGATTGTTTCGCAGTCCAATGCGAGGTCGATGTGACAGCCGTTCGGAAGTGCCATGATCACCCGGTGTTCATCTCTCAAAATATTTCTGAAAATCGTGTATCCGATGCAACATAGTATATTTCTGAAAATATTTGTGGAGTGATTTACCACTTATTCATTAATCTATATCTTGTTAAACTTTTTAAAATTCTTTTATAACTATTTGGATGACATGAAAATGACGAGAGAATGTTCCCTTTAAAATCCACTACCTATAGGATATTTTTTATCACGTCAGCACTCGCTTCATCCGATCATGAAAATTGCTTCACATTAAATAAATAAGAAAAGATAATCATGCACTGAAATCATGTAAAAAAATTTAACGAAAACGACCTGACTCGGGCACCTGATAGGGAAGGAGAATATCGGGCACCCACGTCCGTGTCCCACACGTCCATATCCATTACCTCATCCTGTCTCTCTCTCTCTCTCCCTCTTCTTCTCTCTCCGCACCTATTCCCCCTTTCTCGTTGCTGCTGCGCACCTACGCCTAGGTGGCGGCGGAGAACGGCATCGTTGCTCTCGGCGGTGGAGGCTGAGCCTCGGCGGAGGCGGAGGCGGCGAAGCAATGGGCCGGTGTTCTCGGTCGCGCCGTGCAGCGCTGGAAACGGCGGACCGAGCTCCATGCAGCGTCGATGACGAGGGGCCATGCCCCATGTGGCGTCGACAATGAGGGCTGAGCTCCACGTGGCGTCAATGATGGCGGACACGCGGACACGGCCGAGCTGCGGCGTCAACGCCGGCAGCTACGCGGATGCAGTGGAGCTCGGCACGGCGTCGACGCAGATGTGGTTGCAAACCGGCCAGTCGAGTAGAGGAAGAGGTAGATCTGGGTTTTCCTCTTAAATATTTTGATGTTTCAGTCCATGTACCATGATGTTTCATCAGTTAGATTGAAATATTGCAGTGGGTTTTCGATGGTGTTTCATTGTTTTTTTTATGTATTCGAATTTGTTTCATGCTTTAATACATTCAAAACGTTGTTTCATACGTTGTAGCAAATTGTTTCATGGTGTGATTTGATTGTGTTTCACCATTGTCAGCACTGAAACATTTTATGTAAAGTGTTTCAATTTTTGTCTTTGACTCTTGTTGTTGATGTTACAATAATTGAACCTTGATGTTTTATGTGTCAGAACAAATTGTTTTAGTCCACGATCCAACCGTGTTTCAACATTTTAATTGTTCAGTATCAAAACTGCGCCTGGTTTTACAACAATAATCGAGCGCCCAATTTATAGGTGCCTCCAAAAATTGATAAGCAAAGCATATACTCCCTTCGTTTTATAATTCATATTATAAGTCACTTTGATTTTTTTTCTTAGTCAACGTTTTTAATTTTGATCAAATTTATAAAAAATATATCAATATTTTCAACGCAGAACAAACATATTATCAAAATATATGTCATTTCCTTAAAAAAATAACAAGACAAAAAAATATATCTAAAGCACCATAATAGAAAAAATATCTACATTCAATTAACCAACTCAATACTGAATATACATTTGAAGTAAAGAAGGCTGAAACTAATCGGTTATATATGAAAAATAATTTGTTTCTGATTTCAAGAATTAAAACTAAATTTGTTTTCGGAAAGTTCCTAAATATGTTTGCGGAAAGTTTTCAACAATTTTCGACGGACGTAGATCCCCTGGAGTTGCCTTCCAACTCCACTTGGTGGATTTGGACCGATCTGACCCCTTACTTTGTTTCTACAGGCTAGATGTGACCATGTCACCTCTTCCTAGTTACACATTTACGACAGAAATAACAATTCTATTCTCCATTTATTTTATCTTGCGAAGTCTGTCCATTCGGATATAGCGTGTCGGAAGAGCATCGTGGATAGGAAATTATCTGTAAACATTTCTTAACCGAGCTGTTATAAAATTAACGGCATTGAGGCCCTCGTTAAACTAATTCATGCCTAAGCTTTTGTCGGTGCAATGTTCGTGTCTTGTTTGTTCTTCTCTAATTGCTATTAGAAAATTCGAAGATAACATGTTCTCTGAGAGATAATGTTTTTGAGATAATTTTTTTTATAAGCTGTACAATATTTTTTTAAAAAGAAAATAGGCTCTACAAGATAACTATGGTGGAAGATGAGATGGGGAAACTATTTTGATCTCTCGAGAAGATGTCCTCTTGTTCTTTGCATGTCATTTAAATGATTGTGAAAAAATTTGAAACAATTTGAGAAAATGTATTAACATGTGATATATCACTTCACAAACATGCAAGTTCAAATTCAACTTCTACATCTCGCAACGAAAAAAAATTAACTGTGAATATACGTTAACTAACTGTAGTTTGATTTGTTTTTCTCGTTGCGAGATGTAGAAGTTAAATTTGAACTTACATGTTTGTGGAGTGATATATCACATGTTAATGTATCTTTTCAAATTGTTTTAAATTTTTTCATAACTATTTGAGTGATATGCAAAGAACGAGGGGACATCCCCTCGAGAGATTAAAATCCACTCCCAGAAGAGATGGCTTATCGAAGCCATCGAAATTATTGGGACGGCTTGGATTTAGTGAAATCCACCCAGTGGATTTGGACGGAACTCCAGGGATCCATACCCATTTTCGACAGATAGTAGCCTTATCATATTCATGCAGATAGTAGCCTTACCATATTCATTTACATTTCCAAGAAAAAGTTTTCGAATTTCAAAACTCTCCAAAAAAATTTGAACCGAACAATTTCTGTTCCACAAAACACATCCGGAAACCCGGAAACTTGTTACGCAACAGGCCTATGCATCCGGAGACCATTACGCTACAACGACATAATAATTGACCCCATCTTCTCCTCTTTCCGCTGAAATTCAACCAAAAAAACAAGAGGCTTTTTACCATCCTTGAGGGCAAGCGGTACCAAATTCTATCCGTCGATCTAGCAGGATCTAACGGCTGCAATTGGTCGGTACCTCAC
Source organism: Oryza sativa Japonica Group (assembly GCF_034140825.1). Lineage (NCBI taxonomy): Eukaryota > Viridiplantae > Streptophyta > Magnoliopsida > Poales > Poaceae > Oryza > Oryza sativa. The sequence goes on from NC_089045.1 coordinate 26,685,962, forward strand.
GGTACCGCGTCCCCGCGAGAGGCGGCACCAATTGTGATGAGGTGGTGGGAGGGTAGAATTGTACTTTCGCATCAACTTTTCTCCCCGATCCGCCACCCTTCGTCCTCCGTCCATCGTATCCTCTTCCTTCTCCCTCCGACCAGCGACCACTGCTCCCTCCAGCTTGCCGATGGCGTCGACCATCGCGTCCTCTGCTCCCACTCGCGCGTTGACATCCCCGGTCGCCGCCTCGACTACTTTCGCTCGCGAGTTGCCACCGACTGCCACCTCCGCCCGCACTCGAGCGCGGACACCGACGGCCGCCGATTCCTCCGCTCCCGTTTGAGCGCCGACACTTGCAGCCGCAATATTCTGTGCAATATTTCTCCCCCTTCCCCCAGAGCATCCACTCTGCCCATCCCCTCAGCCAGATCCGGTCGCTGCCGAGGTTGGGGCGCTAGATTTGGCAATGGTGGCAGGCTGGCAGCAGGAGGCCTCCCCGAGATTGCGAGGGGCCTGGCGATGACCACTATGAGTGCAACGGATGCAGCGATCGTGTGGTTGGGCGATTGTGAGGGAGACATCTCGGGTCGCAGAGGTCAGCGAACATCGTGCGTAGGATCTTTTGTTTATTTTGCACTCAAGGCGTTCGACGGAATGCCCATGACACAATTACTGATTGTCTTAGTGTATAATTAAACATTAGCTACGTATGAACATATCTATGATGTTGGTAAGGTGGTCTCATCGTTTCTTGGCATTGTCAGAAACGACATGTTGGCCTCTCAAATTCTAGATTAGTTTCTGTTCTCTCAATAAAAATGTCTCAGCTATGTTTAGGCATGAGAAGTTTTATTTCTGACTTGTGCAGTTATTTTCTCTCTGTTCAGCAGAAAAGGAAAGGCATGTAGACAATCCATTGTGGCACAGGCGCACAGCTGATCCTAGATGATCAGAATTGAAGAATATTTGCACGTGGCCAGTACCTTTCTTTTGTATGCTTATCTGAGGCTTAGGCCTGTCAGTATGTAACATTATGTAATTTGAAACTATGTAATCTCAGGCTACATAATTGATCTGTACTTGTCGTGTTGTTTAGTCTTGGAGTTAGTTGTGTTATTTTGTGTCTGGATGTGATTATGAGTTTATGACTGTTTGCTTATAAACTACCTGCCGTGAATGTTCGTAAGTACTGGCGAGGTTCTGTGAATTTTTTTAATTAAATTTTGACAGCTTTTAACCGATCATATTTGGACCAACGCTAATCAACATAAGCGTTGATCGATGATCTTTCTTACCTAAGAAACACCGATATGAACTGATTATCTCCTTCTATGCAGTATTAGATTCCTATGCAGCATGGGCTGCTTGAGTGCATTTATTTTATCTCCGGCGAGCTCCCAGTTTCCCACTGCATGCCTTTCCATTCCTCGGCTACAATCAATCTCCGGTGAGCTCCCACTGCACGTTTCTCCTCCCGCCCCCTTGACGAAGCACTCCAACACACTCTGCTAATTTCTCTCCATCAGGACCTCCCAAAAGCTCTACAGCCGCTTGGAAATTGACAAATTGTGACCATGCCGAGGCGGCGGACCACATCGACGGAGAAATTTCAGGGTGGAGCGACGCCAAGAGATAAGATGGCGGAACAGGGGAAAGATATCGTCTGGACTTGGCAATCGCTACTTGCGGGCTTATTACGGCGGCAATGTTTTACCCATTCCAATCTTACCCCTTGCAAATGGACGGACAGATGTGATTGGTAACTCCTAGTACCTCGTACCTCGAGCCGGTGGCGTCGCGCACGTACGGTGGCAACGTGCACAGGTTCCCGAGCCCCAGGGGTTCTTCCTCGTGGGGATTCCACAAGTTCATCCGCCACGACGAGCTCGAGAGGTCGGGCCACCTCACCGGCGACCGCTTCGCCGTCCGCTGCGACGTCACCGTCATGAGGGCCACGGAGCTCCGCGTCGAGCCGGCGTGCCTCGCCGTGCCGGAGCCGGACCTGCGCGCCCACCTCCGCCGCCTCCTCTCCACCGGCGACGGCGCGGACGTCACGTTCAGGGTCGGCGGCGGCGAGACGTTCGCCGCGCATAGGTGCGTGCTCGCTGCCCGGTCGCCGGTGTTCAAGGCCGAGCTCTGTGGTCGTGGCGGCGCGGCCGCCGGTAGATGCGTCGACGTCGACGACATGGGCGCCGGGGAGTTCGGGGCTCTGCTTCACTTCGTGTACACGGACACGTTGCTGGAGATGGCCTCGCGCGACGTGCCAGCCATGGCGCGGCGGTTGATCGCGGCGGCCGGCAAATACCAAGTGGAGAGGCTGAAGCTGGTATGCGAGGACATGTTGCGCAGGCGCGTCGACACGAGCATGGCCATGGCGACGACGACGGATTCGGCAGCTACCACCGACGATCAGCTTAGCCAGCGTCCATGGCTGACGCAGCTTTTCTTCAAGTTTGCATCACGCATGGTCGGTGGCATGGTCGTCGACGCGTTCACACCTGAGCCTCCCACTGCCGCCGAGAAATCCGGCGACGCCTCGCCGTCGCTATCGCCATCGCCGTCGTGCTCGACCGTCGCCGTCTCCGAGGCGAGTGGTCACCACGTCCTGAGGATAGAGGGATACAAGAGGACGAAGATGATGATGGCAACCGGCGAACACCTCAACTCCGGCGAGTTCCACGTCGGCGGCTACACATGGCGTCTCCGGTACTATCCAAATAGGTACGACCAGGAGTTCTCCAGCTCGATATCCTTCGCTCTGGTGCGGACCGGCCGCGACGACGACGATGTCGTCGTCCGAGCACGCGTCAAGATCAGCTTGCTCGACGTCGCCGGCGAGCCGGTGACACGGTACAGCCACAGCGACAACAAGTGCACGTTCTACGAGGGACATGATCTCTGGGCCATCAAGAGCTTCATCAGGAGGGTTGATCTGGAGGATTCCGGGCATCTCGACGACGGCGGCGGTGGCGGCGACTCCTTCGCCGTCCGGTGCGACCTCACCTTCAACGTCCCGGACATCCGCGTCGACGTCGACGACGCGGCCGCCGTCACGGTGCCCGCCGTGCCGCCGCCTCTCCTGCATCGCCACCTCGGCGACCTCCTCGCCTCCGAGGCGGCGGCCGACGTGAGGTTCAATGTCGACGGCGAGGCGTTCGCGGCGCACCGGTGCATCCTGGCGGCGCGGTCGCCGGTGTTCCGGGCGGAGCTGTTCGGCTCCATGCGGGAGCGCGCCGCGAGGGCCATCGTCCGCGTCGACGACATGGACGCCGACGCGTTCGCGGCGTTCCTGCACTTCGTCTACACCGACGAGCTGCCGGAGATGGACGACGATGGCGAGGAGGCGGCGGCGGTGATGGCGAAGCACCTGCTCGTCGCCGCCGACAGGTACGGCATGGAGAGGCTGAAGAAGGTGTGCGAGGACGTGCTGTTCAGGCACGTCGTCGTGGCCACGGCGGCGACATCGCTGGCGTTGGCCGAGCAGCATGACTGCCCCGAGCTCAAGGACGCCATCTTGAGGTTCGTCACGTCGCCGGCGAGGTTGAAGGCGGACATGGCGAGCGACGGGTACGAGCATCTGATCACGAGCTTCCCCTCCATAGCCACGGAGATTCTCGCCATGCTTGCTGCTCAGTTGAGTACTTAGCGCATTAAGGATTTTTGGAACGCTAGAGTATTGTTCTAAGACATTAATTGGATGCTTTATGAAGATTTGTGCCGTTGTAAACTTTTAATACAAAATTGTTCTTTTGTAATTGGTGAAAAGACCGTAGTTCAATTAATTAGGTTCCTTGTTGTTGAATCACATATCTAGGTTTAAGCTCTAGACTTAACACGTGTGCTCATATTTACAACTAATTATTTTTCAGTGGTAGCTTACATAAATAAGATTTAGTCAATTTAAATATATGTTGATCCAGTTTTTCGGAACTCACAAAAATAGGGTACGGGGTATAGTTGGCTATAGGGCCCGATGGCTCGGCCCAAGGCACGAGGTTTTGGCCCGGCCAAGGCATGGCACGCCCTAGCTGTTGGGTCATGCTTGGGCCTATGCCTCGGCACGGTGGGCTGGCCTGACACAGCACGGACCGAGGTCGGCACGGTGGACTGGCCCGGCACGGCATGGTCCAATGGTAGGCACAACAGCGGCCCGATCCAATGGTCGACCAGGCCTGCCAGCCTGCCAAGCCCAAGGCCACGCGTGCCCCCATATATAAGCGGCAGCGTCTCCCCCTCCCCCCGCCCCCCCCAGTGGTTGCTCTCGTCTCTCGGTCAACCCTAACCCTAGCCGCCACATGCCACAACCATCAGCCACCGCCTAGCCACCCACCAATCCCGCCTCTGTCCCTCTCCCGCCCACCGGTCCTCCTCCACCGACCACCGCTCAGGCGCTCACCGATATGCCTCTCTTCCTCTTCGTCTTCGATAGATGTCTTGCCCGATGAGGGCCACTGACGGCGTCCTGCTAGGGGCATGAGGGCCACGGGCCACCAGTGAATCTGTCAGCTCTTCATCTCCAACTGCTGGATCGAGGGCCACATGCGCCATCTCTTTCCCTTTTGTTCTTCTTTGTCAGATCCACCCCAAGGCCCCAATATCCCTCTTGAGTATTGTATTCTCGTAGATCCGTGAGCTTATTGTCTTCAACAACAACTCCGGTGCACCGGCTACACAGGTACAAACGGACAAACTGTCGACGGGTGATATCCGTAGACCAGATATAGAGGGTATTGGGGTACGTTGGTACAAGGATCTACGTAATACGACATCGAGCAAACAAAAGACGAGGATTATACTGGTTCAGGCCCCTTGATAGGTAATAGCCCTAATCTAGTTGATATGAGATTATATGATGGAAAACCACAAGTTACAAAGGGAACGATGGAACTCGATGAAACCGGCGAGATCGTAATCGAGTTGGTTCGATTAGATCTCCCGGCGACTTGGCTCCTGCAGGCTCCGACTTCGTAGGCTGTAGTGGTTGTATTGGCTATGAGATTCGATGTCTTAGGTCCTCCCAGGGGGTCCCTTTTATATCGCAGATCAGGTGGTCTCAAAGTAGAACTCGGAGACATCGGACCCTACACGATATATTGACGACCCTGTCTTGTCCGAGTAGGACTCAAACACTGTGGAAGATTTCCTTAGTGTATGCGGATAATGTCCGTGTATGCGCGGGTATGCCATGTCGATATGTGGCGCATATCGAAGGGTAAGGGGTACACCTAACCCGTAAACCTGACAGTAGCCCCCGACTTCTGCTTAAATGAACTCGTGCGACCAATAGCGACTTCTGATGTCGAGACTGATGTCGTTCTCGGTGTGGGAACCATAGAGACAGGACATGATTGAGAACACCATGTGAAGCCCAACGGTCACGAGTGAATTTAAACTGAAGTCTGAAAAACCGCCGCGCGTAACGGACCCAGAAATTTCTGGCGGCCATGTCTCTCCTTTCCTTGGAATTCGCACCGTCGGAAGTGCGTCTATTTAAGGGAGTTTTGGGGATTCATTTGAAGTCCGCCTGTTGTGGAAAAATTCTCCAGCCTCCAAGCGCCTCTCGTCTTCTCTGCTCCCGCAAAAACCCCAGTTCATCAATCTAGGCCCTTTCTCCAGCAATCTTCGATTAGCGATGGACCTTGGCAAGTCATCTTCCACCAATGCGTCGCTGAAGGAGCTTCAGGAAGATGGCGCCCTTCCTGGTCGTGGAACCATGGAGAGGGCAGCAGGAGGTACTAATCCCCAGCCCGTCTTAGGTTGCATTGTTGCGATCGAAGACTATGTTCTCTGCGGTTTTCTCCCTCCGCCTTCCGAATTTCTCCTCCTGGTTTTGAACTTCTATGGTCTTTCTCTTCTTCATTTGAACCACAATTCTATCGCCTTTCTTAGCATCTTTGCTCATCTTTGCGAGGCCTACATTGGGGTAGAGCCTTTTCTTGATCTCTTTCGCTTCTACTACGAGCTGCGTTGGATGGAGTTCAACAGGGTATCTAGTTGCGTCGGGTTCTGACTTCGGGATGGCCTGAAGTCGCGTTATATCCCCTTCCAGTGCCCTTCTTCTCGCAGCAAATGGCGGAATAGGTGGTTCTATTTTGAGATCAAAAATTCGAACCCTGTCTTCATTGCTCCCACAGAACAACCAAACAAGATTTCGTCTTGGACCGCAAAGCCCCCTTTGACCCCCTCTCTTCAGTCGTTTATCGACATCATTGACGATCTCCGAGTACGGGGCTTGTCGGGGTATGAAGTCATTGCAGACTTCGTTTGTAGGCGGATCCAGCCGCTCCAGGCTCGGGCCCATCCAGCCTTTAACTATTCTGGACCGGAGGACACGACCCGGGTCTCTCCTCGGGGTATCTTTCTCTCATTTATCCTGACATGCTTATGTTTGCGTTCCTCTTGATTTATCGAAATTTGGTTCTCGATTCACAGGTCTGAACAGCAAAGCCGTGGAGCGCCACGTCGGGCAGGTGATGATCAGTGGTCCGACAACGGCAAGTAACATCCCCGTGCCCCTTTGTGAAAAAGGGGCGGCCGAACGTGATGACGCTATCAACGTAAGTGTACTCGATAGGAATCCCGCATTTTCCTTTCGAGATCACCTTATGACTTGATTAAGTGTAGGCTCTTCCTCTGACTGACATCATCGGGCCGCTCACGGACCATCAGGTGGCGGCGTCTCTAAAAGAGAAGGTCGCCAAGGAGGCGTCTGATGCTGCTGCGGCCACTACTAGTGGTGGCAATGTTCTGACAAAGGGGAGGAAGTTCTCCTCTGTAAGCGGACATCGTCGCAAGACGTCGACCCCCTCGGTAAGTTATCCTGTCGCCAGATCGTGCCGCCAGAAGGATTTTGCCTTACTTCGCATTGGTTGTCTTTCAGGCCTCGGACGCGTCTCCCCCGTCTCCATGACGACAACGTCTTGTAACGGTTGGCGAGAAGTAAGTAGATGGATTTTTAGGTTTCCGTAATTCCATTCAAGCGTTGTCTGATACGTGGTCGTCCCATAGGGAGGCGCGGGCAAAGGTTGCGCAAAACAAGTCCGGAGGGGCTTCCAGCGCGTCGCCTGCCGCGGCCTCAATGGATGTCGTACTCATAGCCGGGAGCCGGGAGGCGACGTCTAGCGGCCCAGTCAGCGATCCCGCGGTAGGTCATGGTCCACCAGCTGCCGTCCTCACCTGGGAGGAGCTCCAAGTCGAAATGGGGCGCCTCCTCGAAGCTGGTGCTCACGGCATCGGCCGCGAGATTGCACAGGCGAGGTCGGAAGCAGCGTTGGCGAACGAGCGTGCTGACCGGCTGGTGCGCGAGTTGGCGGAAGCTCGTGAAGACCTCACGAAGATGAGGGAATTGGTGGCCGGCAACGAGCGACAACGGCAGGGGCTTGAGGACCGCATGTCGGAACTCGGGAACAACCTGTCAGAAATCCGGGGCTCGTTGCGGGTCACCTACACAGGCCTGCACCAGCTTGCTGGGGAGTGCGGCATCAAGTCTACCATCCCAGTGAATCCTGACGAATTCTCGCTGACATCCTCCCTTGCGGAACTGGCGACGGCGATGGGGGAGATCCCCTCCAAGCATGCGGCCAGGATCGCGGAGGAGACGTCGAACGGGATCTACACCGGGGCGTGTCATGTCCTCGCATGAGTAAAGATGTCGCGTCCTGAACTCGATCTGCGCGAGATCTTTGATCAGGGGGTGGCTAGCAACACGCGTAAGGAGGTGATGAAAGAAGTCAGTGATCTGGGGGAGTCTGTTCTCCCCCTATTTGAAGAGTAGGACTTCTTGTACTTCCAAGACACGCTGTGTAAAACTTGAATTCTGACCGCCTTCGTGCGTGCAATTATCATTCTAGTTTACTCTTGTATGTTGACCTCGGGAACTTTTGTCCTTTGTAGAGATGTCGATGTCGAGGATGTCCAGTAGCGTGGGCAGCCTGAATTGTCAGCGATCCTTCCGGATCTTGCGTTTGTGGGACAAGCGTTGCTGGACAACGTGGGTGAAATTTTGCCCGCGAGAACAGGGACAGCGACGACTTCCTTAGGTTTGTGGTCTCTTCATCGCTTTTCGCTCCCCCGATTTGATCAGCTGTGTTCTCGAGAGAGAAAAGCAGTCTGACGTAGTCGTTTCCATGTTGGACAGACCTCGAGGACGCATTTGCTGGCCAAGATCGTCGTATCCAATATTGGAAAACGAAATTTGAAGTGGCGGAACTCGAGAGAGCCATGTTGGAAGTAAAAAAGGAGCAGGCCGTGGAAACGCTCCGAGGTCGTGAGGTGTGGTTTAACTCGTACTTGAAGAGTTGCTGCACATCCATGGCCAGAGTCTGCAGAGAACTTCGAGTGGTCCGCGGAGAACCTGAGGAGTCGGCGGCCGGATACATCTCGTGGCTGAACGGGGCCTGTGCTCAACTCGACGGCATCGGTAAGCGTATTGACGAGGCCTTGAAGCAAGAGTGTCGTCGATCGAGCCGATACGCCGGGGGGCACGTGTTGGCTTGCCTACGAGATCATCGCCGGCGTTTGGACCTCGAATTTCTCCGTGAGGGTTTTGCTCGTTCTCGGAGGACTCCGGTGGAGATAGACCATCTGGCGAGGTCGATGTCGCCGTTGGCAGAGAAGATCTTCTAGTCTATGGACTGGCGTTGGCCTTCTTGGTAGTATTCGTACCCTGTGACAGATATCTTAGGAAAAAGGTGTAATAAAGTTTTGGATTTGTATATAATTGTAAGAAGTATTTTGCGAAGTAGGAAAGAAATCTATCTTGGTGAATCTTTCTTACTCTGGATATAGTGTGTAAGAGTGTTTCCTCAGTTCGCGACTTTGGTCAGTCGTTTGAGTCGTACACTCTCCCTAGCCCCCAGCCTTATCGTCGGAGGATTCTTCTCGGGGGACAAGGCTCTTGGACCTTTGACCTGCCTTGGTTGAGAAAGCACTGATCCTAGCCCCCAGCCGTGATGTTGGAAAGTTAATTTTCCGATTACACGGCTTGGTTAATACGCACGGCAAGAACTCTTACATGACCAGGTCTTACATGGTCTTTCGTCTCTACAGGATCCGGCAAGGCCTTATCGGCTCTGAGCGTCCCCAGCCGAAGATCCCTTAGGTTCCTCGGAGGCCTTGTCAGGACGGCGTAAAGGGACATGAGGATAGGTTTCAACGCTAGGTGTCATCTGGGTAAGGGATCATCAGGCAGGAACACTGTGATTTTAATATGTGCCTGAAAATAAGCTTTATTGATACTGTAAGGTGTCTTACAGGCATGGATTATATTGACTCATACATAGAATTTACGTAGTTGGTCAATGTTCCAAGAATTTGCCAACTCGCGGCCATCGCCATCTGCTATCTTGAATGCGCCTGGCCGCAAGACTTGTGTGATCGTGTAAGGTCCTTCCCATTTGGGTGAGAGTTTGTTTCGCCCTGCTTGGCATTGAACCCGTCGGAGGACGTAGTCGCCGATCGAAAGTATGCGTGCTCGGATGCGCTTCTCGTGATAACGGCGGAGGGCCTGTTGGTAACCGGCTGCTCGGACGGCAACTCATTTGCGATGTTCCTCGAGTAGATTCACATTGTCGTTTCGCTGTTCCTCCTGATCCTCATCGGAATACTTCTGTACTCGTGTACTTTGATGTCGTAGCTCGCTGGGGAGCATGGCCTCGGAGCCGTACACGAGGAAGAAGGGTGTTTCCTTGTTAGACGTTGTCGGTGTGGTGCGTACGGCCCATAGTACTGATGGGAGTTCTTCGACCCATTTCTTGTCGTGTGACATGAGCCTGTCGTAGACACGGGTCTTGATCCCTTGTAGCACTATGCTGTTTGCCCTCTCGACTTGTCCGTTGCTTTGAGGATGAGAGACCGAAGCGAAGCATATCTTGACTCCCAGCCCGATGCAGTAATCTTGGAAATCGGCGCTGATGAACTGGGAGCCGTTGTCGGTGATGATGCGATGTGGTAGTCCGTATCTGCAAAATATCCCTTTGATAAATTTGATGGCGTTGTCGGCCTTGATTTCCCCCGTGGGTATCGCCTCGCTCCATTTTGTGAATTTGTCGATCGCCACGAATAGGAACCTGTAGCCGCCCTGTCCTCGTGGGAATGGCCCGAGTATATTTAGCCCCCAGCACGAGAACGGCCAAGTAAGAGGGATAGTCTAGAGCGCTTGTGTGGGTAGCTTTGTGTGTTTACTGTGAAATTGACAGGCTTCACACCGCTGGACTATGCTGCATGCATCTTTGAGGGCGGTTGGCCAGAAAAACCCTTGTCGAAAAGCTTTCCCGACCAACGTCCGACCGGCGGCGTGTGACCCACAGATGCCTTCATGTATATCGAGGAGGAAGTGTCTGCCGTCGTCGGACGAAACGCATTTGAGAAGTACCCCATTTGGCGCTTTCTTGTATAGATTGTTGCCGATTATGCAATAGATTTTTGCTTTACGGGTTATTTTCTCAGCATCTGCGTCGTCCTCGGGCAACTCGTCGCTGTTGATGAATTTGATCAGTGGGGTGCGCCAATCGTCTGTGGTTTTGATATCGGCAACGGCGCGTTCTGCCTTTGTGGCCTCCGAGCTGCTGTCGGGGGCGTCTAGGTTAACTTCGCCGCTGACCTCTTTTACTGATGGCTTTGTCAGGACGTCCAGAAAAGTGCCGGGTTCGAGTGGTTCTCGTCTGGACGCGTGCCGTGCTAGATCGTCTGGCTCGATGTTGTCCTTGCGGTATACGTGTCGGACCTCGATCCCATCGAACCTTTGGATAACTCAGGGTTAGAGCATTTATAATCTTTGTGCACCTGGTTCGCGACTAGTTCGGAGTCCCCTTTCACGATCAGTCGTTTGACTTCAAGTGCGGCTACAACTCTTATCTCGGCGAGTAGTCTTTCGTACTTGGCTGTGTTGTTGGTTGCCCTGAAGTTGAGGTGGATTGCGTGCTTGAATTGATCTCCGGAAGGAGATGTTAAGATGAATCCTGCCCCTGCTCCTTGGCTGTTGAGTGCACCATCAAACGCCATTATCCACGTTTCGTTATTGATTTGGTTGTCTGATTTGTTATCAGGTATAGTCCAGTCAGCTACGAAGTCGGCGAGCACCTAGGACTTGATGGCTGTTCGTGGCACAAAGTGGACATCAAACTGGCTTAGCTCGACTACCCATTTCGCAATGCGGCCAACAACGTCTTTGTTTCTCACGACTTCGCCGAGAGGGAAGGAAGAGACAACTGTGACTCTGTGGGCTTGAAAGTAGTGGCGTAGCTTTCTTGACGTCATGATTACTGCGTAAAGCAGCTTTTGGATCTGTGGATATCTTACCTTTACGTCGTGGAGAGCTTCGCTGACGTAGTAGACTGGTCGTTGTACTTTCTCTCTCTCGATGACAATGACGGTGCTAACGGAATACGGCGTGACGGCAATGTAGAGAAATAATTCTTCATTAGGTTGGGGAGCAACAGGTACAGGGGGGTTTGATAGGTAGCGCTTGAGTGCAAGAAATGCCTCTTCGGCTTCCTGTGTCCATACAAATTTGTCTTGCTTCTTCAGCAGAGCGAAGAAGGGTTGTCCTCGTTCTCCCATCCTAGCGATGAACATGCTTAGTGCTGCCATGCATCCGGTTAGCTTTTGTACTTCCTTGAGTCTTGTGGGCGACTTCATGTTCTCGATTGCCTTGATCTTCTCGGGATTTGCTTCTATTCATCTGCCAGAGACAAGGAAACCGAGCAGCTTGCCCGACAGTACTCCGAACGTGCACTTCTCTGGATTGAGCATGAGGCGATATCGTCGGAGGTTGTCGAACGTTTCCCGTAGATCGTCAATCAATGAGTCACTTGTCTTGGTCTTGACAACGATGTCGTCGACGTATGCCTCGACGTTGTTGCCGAGCTGGTTGCTGAGTGCGCCCTGGACCGTGCGCTGGAAAGTATTCCCTGCGGTTATCAGTCCGAAAGGCATCTTAACATAGCAAAATACCCCGAACGGCGTGATGAATGCTGTCTTCTCTTTGTCCTCTTTCGCCATGCTGATTTGGTGGTAGCCAGAGTAAGCGTCGAGGAAGCTCAACAGCTCACAGTCGGCTGTTGAGTCCACCAGTTGATCTATTCGAGGAAGAGGGAAGTGATCCTTGGGACACGCCTTGTTGAGGTCGGTGAAATCGACGCACATTCTCCATTTTCCGTTGGCCTTCCGCACCATGACTGGATTGGCTAGCCACTCTGGATGGAGCACCTCTCTGATAAAGCCAGCTTTGAGAAGTTTGTCGAGCTCTTCTCGGATGGCTTGTTTTCGGTCTGGTGCAAATCGCCGCAGTCTTTGCTTTACTGGCTTGGCATCGGGTCGCACCATGAGTTTGTGCTCAATCACCTCCCTAGGGATCCCCGGCATGTCGGACGGCTGCCAAGCGAACACGTCAGCATTGTCGCGAAGGAAGGTGATGAGCGCGAGTTCCTATTTCTCGCTTAGTGATGCTCCGATCTTGACGGTCTTGTCGGGGTTGGGACTAGAGAGTGGAATGATCTTGATCGCGCCGTCTGGTTTCGGCATCTTGTTTGTCTTGCTCACTTTCTTGGGAGGCTCAGTTGTGGCGGGTGGGCTGGGCGTTTGCTCGACCATGTCGAGGCTCCGCTTGTCGCATTGTACCGCTAGCTTGGCGTTCCTTTGAATAGTGATTGTTCCTTTCGGTCCCGGCATCTTGAGCACTTGATACGCGTAGTGAGATGCGGCCATAAACTTCACAAGTGCAGTTCTCCCGATGATGGCGTTATACGCTGTGTCAAATTCAGCGACATCAAAGGTAATCTGCTCCGTTCGGAAGTTGTTTACTTGGCCGAAAGTCACAGACAACGTAATTTTGCCCAATGGTTTGGACGAGGACTGGGGAGTAATTCCATGGAAGGGTTGATCGGTAGGTGTCAACTCGCTTCGTGGGATTCCCATCGCGTCCAAGGTGCTGGCGAAAAGAAGGTTGATTGAGCTACCACCGTCGATGAGAACTCACGGGACCTTGATGTTCCGAATAGTGGGCTCGACCATGATCGGATAGCGTCCTGGGATGACGGCAGTCTGGGGATGGTCTTCTTGCGAGAATTCTATCTTCTGTTCAGACCACTTCATCTTGGGTGCAGCCCCCTGCCATGTCGAGCAGACTTCACGTTCCACTTTCTTGTATTCTCGCTTGGAGGAGTACGTTGTGGAGCCTCCGAAAATGTGTTAGACGTGGAGGTCGGAGTCTAGATATGCTGAGTCTGATTCCTGAGCAGCCGCCTCCGCATCTTTTTCGACCACGCGTACTCGCTTGCCTTTTTCCAACGCCATATGTTTCTCGAGCGACTTCTTGAAAACGAGGCAATCTTCCAAAGAATGTCTGTCCGTCTTGTGTATGGGGCACCATGCTTTCTTTGCGTCGCTACTCTGTGGGTCTGGGCGCTTGGATGGGTTCGCGTATTCTGCTGCGAGAACTTCCGCTTGAGCTTTCCTTTTCCCACTCTTGCGACTTTTCTTCTTGCTTGACTCAGGTGCGTCCGTGACTGGCTTCTTTTCTCCCCCGGTCTTCGGCTTGTCGTTCTTGCGTCTCAGCGCATCGTCTACGTGGGCGCATCGCTCGACGATCTCGAATAGTCTCCGAGTAGTCGTGATGCGTCTTGTCGCCAACTCCTAGGTGGTATAGCGATCTCGAACTCCAGACTTGAAGGCGTGAATTACAGAAGCGTCGGTGATCTCAGGGATTGTGTTTCTGCACTCGTTAAAGCGCCGAACAAATTCCCGTAGGGATTCACCCGAGTTCTGTGTCAACGCATGTAGGTCATCTTCAATCGCGTGGCGCTTGTAAGTTCCTTGGAAATTGGCGACGAACTGCTGCCATAAGTCTGCCCATGAAGAAATCGAGTAGGGCGGGAGATGCATCAGCCATGAGCGTGCAGAGCCTTTTAATGCAGTTGGCAAATAATTTGCCAACGCGTTGTCATCCGCTCCGGCAGCGTAGAGTACTGTGGAGTAGACTTGAAGGAATTATTCTGGGTCAGTACTCCCATCGTACTTCTCTATTGCTCCGGGTCGGAATCTCTCAGGCCATCGGACATCACGCAGGGAACGACCGAAAGCTCTACACCCAGCGCTGGGGGCGGTGGGTTGTCGGCGATCGTGTGTCCTTCGTGGATGTCTGTCTGACGATGAGGATGAAGAAGAAGATGACGATGATGATGAATCGCTTGGTTCCGGTGTGGGATTACGGGGTCGTCGGCTGGGTTCTCGAGAATCCTATCGTCGCCCTCCGTTGTTGTCCCGGCGCCGATCTCTGTCGTCCTCGTCGTTATGGCGGCGTCCTCGACCAGTATCGCCCTGCGTCCGCCTCTCACGATCATCATGATCGTGGCGATTGTGGCGATTAGCACGGTCTCGGTCTTCGTTCGAGCGGCCCTCCTGTTCTTTATTATCGTGATGTCGGGAAGAGACGTGATGTCGGGAGCGATTCCCGTCGTCTCGTGTGCGTCGTGCCTCTCGGCAGCCATTGAGGTGGTCTCGGAGATCGCCGGTGCCGCGAGGTGGAGAGGTAGCTCGAGGGGGTGACTCCCGCTGTTCAGGATTTTCGCCATTGACGCCGCCAGTTGGTGGTTGTTCTTGATGCGTAGCAGCAGCGGCTTCTTCGAACGCGTGGCTGAGGTTGGTTACTGATTCCCGTAGCCGTTCCTACCACCGCGCGAGATCATCGTTGAGAACGGGATCGTAAGGTCTCTCTCTCAGTATTGTGTTAAGGGTCCTGATGTGCTGGGCCGGTGTAGTCACTTGATTTTCCGCCTCCGCATTAGCGTGTGCTGACGTGCTGGTCCCGTCGATAGCTAATACCTCGCGTGGCGTACTCGTTGGTGATGAGCCGTAGTCTTCGAGTAGATGTAGGACTGATGGTTCGTGGGAATTGATGTCGATTACGCCGACGAATCGATCTGAGACCAGCGTTCGTTGTTCCTTGTCTTCATCTCTAAGGGATATGCCTGACTGTTGGTCCTTAGGAGATGACGTCTTCGTGGCGCTGAGAAAGACCTTACAGCTTAAGAGGTCGTGATTCTTTGTCTTGTGGATAGGACAGTAAACATCACGAGTTGGACAAATACGCTGAATTTCACGCTCTTTGCAAGCGCGAATTTCGGCGCGGACGTTGAGAAAAACCCAGCAGGCTTGCAAAGTGTGTTTCCTGGTTTTGTGGATAGGACACCAGGACCTTGTCGCTTCGGAAGTTGTTCTCGTCGGCTCGTGGTTCTTGTCGGAACAACAAGGTTCGGCCGCATTAGAATCCTTCTCGAGCTTGGATGTTGTCGATGTTCCGTTCTTCGCTTCGGCGGGAGGATCCTTCGATACGGAGTCATCTTGGGTTGCAGCCATTGCGTTCTCATTTCCGGTCATTGATGGACCGGCTGAGATCAGTATCATGGTGTAGACCGGGAAGACGATTTTGCCGACTTGAGTCCACACTAACATTGTTGAAGCAGGAAACCCGTGGTTGAGGTTGGTGTTGACGCTGTTGTCGACAAAGCTGGATGACATAGTAGTAGAACCTTGAGTACCAAGTGCCCCTACCTGGCGCGCCATTGTCGACGGGTGATACCCGTAGACCGAATATAGAGGGTATTGGGGTATGTTGGTACAAGGATCTACGTAATACGACATCGAGCAAACAAAAGACGAGGATTATACTGGTTCAGGCCCCTTGACAGGTAATAGCCCTAATCCAGTTGATATGGGATTATATGATGGAAAACCACAAGTTACAAAGGGAACGATGGAACTCGATGAAACCGGCAAGATCGTAATCGAGTTGGTTCGACTAGATCTCCCGGCAACTTAGCTCCTGCAGGCTCCGACTTCGTAGGCTGTAGTGGTTGTGTTGGCTATGAGATTCGATGCCTTAGGTCCTCCCAGGGGGTCCCTTTTATATCGCAGATCAGGTGGTCTCCAAGTAGAACTCGGAGACATCGGACCCTACACGATATATTGACGACCCTGTCTTGTCCGAGTAGGACTCAAACACCGTGGAAGATTTCCTTAGTGTATGCAGATAATGTCCGTGTATGCGCGGGTATGCCATGTCGATATGTGGCGCATATCGAAGGGTAAGGGGTATACCTAACCTGTAACCCTGACACAAACCTTAACTCTTTTTTTATCTATCTTTTTTCTCTATTTCCAAGCCCTAACTTTGAGTTCTTCTGCTTTGACTGAAATATGAGAAGTTTTTTTGCTCATCATTGAGGACTATGAGATTGGATTGAAATGTTGATGTATTTGATGAATTGATTGTGAATTTGATGAAGTAAATGTGAATTTCATGAATTTGATGTGTTATGTACCATTTTTGTGTCAAACTGAGTTGTTGAAGGGGTCTATGTCAAGTTGTGGCTAGGCCGGAACGGGTATGATGGGCTGCCCGTGCCTTCGGGCTGGCCCGGCACGGCCCGACCCTTATTGTGCTGTGCCTGGGCCACAGGTGAAGCACGTGGGCTGGCACGGCATGACCCGGCGTGTAGATCGGGCCATGCCGGCCCAACAAATCTTGGCCCGGGCATGACCAGGGCCGGGACTTGCTGTGCCGGGTGGTCCATATGGCAAACTATAGTACGGGGTGTATGCGCGCCCGTAACTATGGGTGTGTGCGCGAGTATATGGGCTATTGCGCTTGTATTGTGTTCCCAAGGAAAAAATAAAAAATCTAATTAAACGTACTCTTATACAAATCCTTTTTCTTGGACTAATAACTCTCATACGATTCAGAGTTCAGATACAGTTTATGTTTACGGAAATATCTGTCGTGTTAGATCGCAACATTTATTACATACATGTTCTAATTATAATCACATAATTAAACTGGTCGCCGAGATAGAACAGCAAAGACGATCTGCCAGTCTGCCACCATGGGTTCAAGAAGCTGCGTCGCCGAAGCTAATGGCTCGACGTCGACCATCGTCGCGGCGGCGAAGCCCACCGGCCATCACATCCTCAAGATCGACGGCTACTCCCGGACTAAGGCCATGGTCGCCGCCGGCGACAGCATCGACTCCTGCCGCTTCCACGTCGGCGACCACGCGTGGCGCATCAGGTACTACCCCAATGGCACCGACCGCAGCAACCAGAATCCCGACGCCATATCCGTCATGCTCGAGCTGCAGGACGCCACCGCCGCCGCCGGCCGCAACGGCGCCGCCGTCAAGGCGCAGTTCGTGTTCAGCCTGCTCGACGAGGAGGCGCACCTACCGCAGCAGCGTGCACAGCTTCCCTTCCTCCGACGGATTCAAGAATTGGGGATTCCTCCGATTCATCACCCACGGCGACCTCGACAAGTCGGAGCACCTCGTCGACGACGGCTTCGCCGTCCGGTGCGACGTCACCGTCATGGGCGGCATCGAGCTCCGCGTCGAGCCGGCGTCCCTCCTCGCCGTGCCGGAGCCGGACTTGCACCGCCACCTGGGCCGCCTCCTCTCCACCGGGGACGGCGCGGACGTCACGTTCAGGGTGGCCGGTGGCGAGGCGTTCGCCGCGCACAGGTGCGTGCTCGCCGCCCGGTCGCCGGTGTTCAGGGCCGAGCTATATAGCCGTGGCGGATTCCTAAGACCGGCCGCCGCCGGAAGGCCCGAAACACGCGTCGTCGACGTCGACGACATGGACGCCGGAGCGTTCAGGGCGCTGCTGCACTTCGTGTACACCGACACGCTGCCGGAGATGGCGTAGGCGGACGTGCCGGGCATGGCGCGGCAGCTGATCGCGGCGGCTGACAGGTACAAAGTGGAGAGGCTGAAGCTGGTCTGCGAGGACAAATTAAGCAGGCGTGTTGACGCAAGCGTGACGCCGACTGATTCAGCAGCTACATGTGATATGCCACAGCGTTATCCGTGGTTTAAGGGGATCTTTTTGAAGTTAGTAGCTGGTTGTTTGTTCTTTTAAAGTTTGTTTTCACTCACATAAATAACGGCTGTGGCTCTTTTTCTACCCCCAGAATTACATGATCTAGGTGCGAACTGCGAGCAGGGTTTGAAATTTCATTTCGAAATTTCGGTAATTTCGTGCCCCCCACCGGCAAGCTCGTTTATCGCCCAAAATTTTCAGTCTTTTACAACTTTTTGTGAATTTGGTCGTGTTTTATTTAAATCCATTCAAAATTAGTCAAAATTTCAAATAATTTAAGCCAAAAAAATTCGAAATTTCTGTAATTTCAATCCCCCGGCAGAAAGATCAATTTCGAAATTGAAAACCCTAGATGCGAAGGCTCAGTTCTTTGAAAATTGCACATCTGGGAGTTTCATCATACTGTAGAGACTTCAGCGCTGATACAAGGATGGCCGATACAAAACAGTTTTTTGTTATTCATGATTGTGAGTTCCACAATGCGATAGATGGTCAACACCACCTACCTTGTGTGCTAAAATTGTATACTTGTGAAATGATAATTACGCAATCTTTTAAATATGAAAAAAAAATAAATATATGTCCAAAAGTTAGTAATGTCAAACATTACGAATTGCGAGATTGCAATGCACTACTAAAAAATCGTTTTTTCAGACAACCAAAAATAGTTTTTTTTCAGGTGGGGGAAAGATCCACCTCTGTAAGCAAAGAATCTATTTTCGTAGACGAAAGACGTTCTCACCCCCGTTGCCATTTTCGTAGGCGGCCGTTTAGTTCCGAGGGACCTATCCACCTGAAAAAAAAATATCCACGTTTGTGAAAATGGTTTTTTTGGTAGAGGTACGTACCGTAGTATGTAGGGACTCTTTAGACAGCTATTGAATATATTTTAGTTTTGAGCCGTAGTTTGTGATAGTAGATGTTTCATTTGACGTATCCTTGAAACTAGGGGATTCTTTGGGTAGCTGTTAGATATTTTCGTTTTGAGCCATGATGTGTTAGAGCTGGGTTTTTTTTTCTGGTGGGTGTCCTAAGGATCTTTTGCCCATACATGCAATTGCACTAGTTTCTTGTATGCAGTTTAAACCTATAAACAAAATGGTTAGACATATTGTGATAATATAAGTCCATATACAAACGTACATGGATAATTTCGATTTACATCTATAGGAATAAATATAACTAAATTTGTTCAGAAACGATCTTGTCAGTTTTTCCTTACACTGCCGAAGAAATGATCTTTAGTACCGGTTAAAAACCTTCTTTAGGCCCTGTTTTTTTTCAGTTTGGGATTATTATAATCTAGATTATTGAGTCAGATTACTATAAGCTAGATTGTTATAATCTGTAGTAGAATAATCGGTTAGTTGTTTCTTTCTTAGATTATTAGAGCCTAGATTATTAGTTTGCAAGTCTAAAGAGGGAGTGGGGTGGCATGGTGGGTAATTTTTCACCCAATAATCTGGAAAAAGCTCACCTAAATGAGCTTATCGGATTATAATAAGCTGGGCTCCAGATTATAATAAGCTACTTCAATAAGTTGTCTGTTTCTTTCAGCTTACTCTCAATAATCTGGATTATAATAATCCCAAGCTGAAAAAAATAGGGCCTTAGTACCATTTGTAGAAACCGAGACTAAAGATCTCAAACGATCCTTAATACCGGTTAAAAACCCCCATTTAGTACCGGCAGTAGCAACCGAGAACCGGTACTAAAGATGCATACTAAGTTAAAAAAATATGTGTGATTCGAACGAAATATCTCTCACCTGAGCCCTTACGCGTGTGACCATCCCCCTACAATACACATCTAACTTGTATAAAGATGCTTTCGTTTTGAATTAACCTTGGAGATATCTTTAGTACTGGTTGATAACACCAACCGGTACTTAAAAATATCTTTAGTATGAATTGGTGTTACCAACCGATACTGAAGATATATTTTTAGTATCGGTTAGTGATACCAATCAGAACTAAAGATGTTTCTAGTGACTTGGGCGTGACTTGGGCTTTTAGAACCAGTACTAAACTATCTTTAATACAGGTTGTTAATCTAGTCGGGATAATTGTGTTTTGGGGCTTAGCATAAAAAAATCGTTTCTCTAGTATTGTTAATTACTTTCTGTTTATTTTTAAAATCATATGCATGCATTAGGCTGGAAGACTATTTCTCTCACATACACTAGCGAGCGAATTAGAAAACACCTTATCAAAGTAGTGGTGGCTCACTACTACGAAAACCATTTTTCGTGGCGGTCATTTTAGGTTTTCGCTGGTAGAATTTAGAGCCGCCACAAAGTAAAGGCCAGTGAAGATCAAGATCTTCGCTAGCGGTTATCGACCGGCAGTGAAAATTTATTTTCGCTGGCGGTCGTCTTAAGCCAGCCGCCAGCAAAGATACATTTTTGCTGGCAGTTATCTTCCACCGACCGCCAGCAAAAATTCATTTTCACTGGCGGCTGTGTTAAATCGACCGCCAGCAAAAATAAAAACCATGTAGCTGCCCTAGCCGCCAGCGAAGAGGAAATTTGAAAAGCAAAAATATATATAAAAAAGCACTGCTCCGTCCACCTCCATCAATGCTCCATCCATAAATCCACATAAATTTACATGAACAATTTACAGCAAAAAATTTCCATTCACCCAAGCATTGAAGCATCACAAATATCAACACATTAACAAAAAATTTGAACACCAAGCATCAATCCAAATATAGTGCTTCACAAATATCATCACAAATATTACAAACATCACAAATACAGAGAACCATCGCCGCTGGCGTCGTCGCACTCGAGGTTGTCATCGTCGTCCATGAAGTCCCCTCCACCATCACCGCCGCCGCTAACGAGCCCCGTCGGCCTCAACCGCCTCCGCTTCGACGCCGCCGGTGTCGAGCCCCGCCGCAGCTTCCACCGCCTCCGCCTCGACGACGCTACTACAGAGCCCCGTAGGCCTCCACCACCTCCGCCTCGCCACCAGCGCTGCAAAGCCACGCCACGCCAGATCTGAGAAAGGGAGAGGGGGTGGTGGCGGCGGGGGAAGGGGAGTAGTGAGGAGCGGTGGAGAGAGACCTGTGGAGATGTCGCCTCGCGCCTCCCCGTCCCGAGTGCCGCCACCCGGGCCACCCACGCCCGAGCTCGCCGCCGTCCTCTCCTCCGTCGCCCGCGCCCGAGTGCCGCTGCCCACGCCCAACCTCGCTGCACGCGCCCCGAGCTTGGACCGCCCCGAGCTCACCGCCGCCCTCTCCTCCGTCGCCCGCGCCCATGCGTTGCCACCCACGCCCGAGCTTGCCGCCCACGCCCCGAGATTGGACCACCCCAAGCTCATCACCACCCTCTCCTCCGATCGCCCGTGTCCGCCAGTGCTGCCACCTGTGGATCTGAGGGAGGAGGTGTTGGATCTGGAGGGACAAGGGAGGAGGAGAGGGTTGGATATGGAGGGAGGAGGAGAGAGGATAAGGACGGGTAGGTGGATGCGCGCGCTGATTTTTTGATGGCGTGATTTTTTAGGCTGCACTCTCCATTATCCGCCAGTGAAAATGGTAACAAGTCCGCCAGCAAAAATAGGGCTATTTTTTCTGGCGGTCTTCTTAACCTACCGCCAGCGAAAATCTGCCAAGTTAAGAGGGCCGACAGCGAAAATACCATATCTCCGCTGGCGGCCGGTTTAAGGCGACCGCTAGTGAAGATGAGTTTCCGCTAGCGGCCCGTGACCCCCGACCCCCGCGAATTTCTGCGCTGGCGGTTTTTTCACTTAGCCGCTATGAAAAATATTTTCCAAACGCCATGAAAAATCGTTTTTCTAGTAGTGGCTGTTGGTGAGCCACCACTACCTAGATGTTGATTCGATGGCATTCCATTCTTCCATCTCCCAAAATCTGTCTTGCCTATTCCTTTTTCTCTTCCTTATTAGGGAGCTTCAATTCACCATCTTTCTCCTACCGGCTGGCGAGATATCAGCGTTGTGCGATAGCCACCGGACAGGAAACAGATGAGCTGCCCTCAGTTGGAAATTTGAGATTTTTAGAAAATTTGGAAGCTGAGGTTAATTATGAATTGAAACTTTTCAGAGATTTGTGCATAAAAATATTTTAGTTTCTTGTTGAAAGTTTTTAGAGTTGAATCTTTCAGATTATGAATTGAAAGTTGGGAAAATTGAGTTCTAACTTTTTGATCTTGAATTGATAGTTTTGCAAATGGAGTTGAATATTTTTTTTTTATTATGATAACTCAAAATTATGCTAATTGAATTGAAAGTTTTGCAATCAAAACGAAAGTTTTGTGAATTTCAGAATATTAACTGAAGGTTTTACTAAACAGCGTTGAAAATTTTAGGCCACAATCAGAAAGTCTTTTGAGTTTCTGTGTATATTAAGTTTGGATTAATCAAATTGCTTAGGTTCCACGTCAAAAACTAATGCGTATGTGTATTGTCAGAAGCAGCCCCGCCTTATATCGGAGTTGGAGTTGGACTCAAACCACTTTTAGGAACAACAAAGTTAATTACATGGCCATACACATACCCAATCACAAAACAAATCGATTGATTAATTGCACGTTCACATCTCGATCGCCATGTCTACCAAGAAATCCGGCGCCGCCGACGTCCAGCCATCGCCGTCGTCGTGCTCGACCATCGTCGTCACCGAGGCGAGCGGCCACCACGTCCTCAAGATCGATGGTTACACGAGGACGACGATGATGGTCGCCACCGGCGAACACCTCGACTCCGGCGAGTTCCACGTCGGCGGCTACGCCTGGCATCTCCGGTACTACCCCAACGGCTACGACCAGGAGTTCTCGAGCTCGATATCCTTCGCTCTCGTCCGGACCGCCGGCGCCGGCGACAATGTCCGTCTCCATGCGAGAGCCAAGATCAGCTTGCTCGACCTCGCCGGCGAGCCGGTGGCACGGTACAGCCAACCCGTCGACAAGTGTTCCACCTCCAAGGCAAGCGATCCATGGGTTTGCAAGAGCTTCATCGAGAGGGATGAGCTGGAGAAGTCCGGCCATGTCGTCGGCGACCGCCTCGCCGTCCGGTGCGACCTCACCTTCAACGTGCAGGACCGCCTGGTGAGGGAGCTCGTCGCCGTGCCGCCGCCCCTCCTGCGCCGCCACATCGGCGAGCTCCTCGGCGACGCCAGGACGTCCGACGTGAGGTTCAAGGTCGGCGGCGAGACGTTCCCGGCGCACCGGTGCGTCCTCGCGGCGCGGTCGCCGGTGTTCAGGGCGGAGCTCCTCGGCCCCATGAGGGAGCACGCCGCGACGACCATCCGCGTCGACGACATGGACGCCTCCGTGTTCGCCGCTCTGCTGCGCTTCGTCTACACCGACGAGCTGCCGGAGCTGGACGGCGGCAGCGCGGCGGCGATGGCGCAGCAC
The DNA here is from genome assembly GCF_034140825.1 of Oryza sativa Japonica Group. Classification (NCBI taxonomy): domain Eukaryota; kingdom Viridiplantae; phylum Streptophyta; class Magnoliopsida; order Poales; family Poaceae; genus Oryza; species Oryza sativa. The sequence goes on from NC_089045.1 coordinate 26,709,192, forward strand.
CTGCTGGTGGCGGCGGACAGGTACGACATGGAGAGGCTGAAGAAGGTGTGCGAGGACAGGATGGTCAGGCACCTCGACGTCGGCACGGCGGCGACGTCGCTGGCGTTGGCCGAGCAGCACGATTGCCCTGAGCTCAAGAAGGCCATCCTGAGGTTCATGGCGTCGCCGGCGAGGTTGAAGGCGGTCATGGCGAGCGATGGGTATGAGCACCTGGTGACAAGCTTCCCCTCCATAGCCACGGAGATTCTTGCAATGTTTGCTGCACATTGAGTTCCTAGCTAGCGCATAGAGGATTTTTGGAACGGTAGAGTATTATTAGGCATTAGATGCTTTACTAAGATCTGTGCCATTGTAAAATTTTAATATAAAATCATGCTTTGTAATCGGCGAAGTGAGCCTAACTACTAGTTAGATTTTTTATGATAAAACTTATCTATCTCGGAAATGCTGGCGATCGGGCACCCAATGCGTGCCGATTCCATCCTCCCACGCACGTGCCCATTGCTACAAACCGCCGGCATATCACGGAAACGCCTTATCAGGTGGATCCGTTTCATTTTTTTGTTTCATTAACAATGTTTCAGCTAGTGCACTCGTGATATTTCTCTATGTGTAGATTAAATATTGCAGTGGACTTTTGATACTGTTTAATAATTTCATCTTGATGGATACGTGGTTTGTTGATGTACACGGGGTTTAAGTGTTGCAATGAGTTTAAATCGTTTGTTGCATACGTTGAACTAAATTGTTTCATCTAGTGATCTGATCGTGTTTCACTTTTTTTAAGAACTGAAACATTCTTTCGCTATTTGCTAAAACATTATTTTTATATAGGTTGAAACATCGTCAGATTTTTTTTGGAAACCGTTGTTTCATACGTTGTAGCAAAATATTTCATGAGGTGATTTGGTTGTGTTTCAGCTTTTTAAAAGATTGAAAATTATTTATCTATTAAATGAAACATTTTCGATCTATTGAGTGAAACAACGTCCGATTTTGGTAATTTTACCAACTTGAACAAATTTTTGGCATTTGGCAAAATTTGTTAAGGTTTATTTTGGCTATAATCTGAATAGCCTCTATGTTATCTACAGAGGATAAATACATATGCTTTTGCGTTACAAAATAACTTCTATGACAAATATGGCACGTAAAAATTGATAGTTTATTATGTTATTGGTGAGTGCTCGTGCATTATGAGTGTCAGCGTTTTACTGTATAGTTCTCAAAAAAAAATATATTACCAGTGGGACCCATGCATGCGGGAGGAAAATTATTACCGATCAAGACGTACTCTAATCAGGGTTGGAAATTTTGGACCGAAATTTCGGTGACCCCCGATACGATATTAATTCAGTCGAAATTTTTGAATTTTTCAATTTTTTCATGAATTTGGATAATATTTGTTCAAATTCAACTAAATTTTGTTCAAAATTTCGGAAATTTCGGACCGAAATTTCCGAAATTTCTGAAATTTCGGGATTTCGGTGACCCCTGATAGAAACCCCTGAACCGATAGAGTGAACCCTGACTCTAATAGGAATCCTTTCCTTTGCACGTTTCAGGGTTCGATCTGAGAGAGTTTATATTCTGGAAATCTTTGTCATGTAATTTAAATCGCAACATCTGTTGCTTACAGAGATAAGATCGGAGTCTCCTCCATGTTCTAGTTAATCACATAACCAACTAGTCGTCGTCTCACCGATCGATAGAGAACAGCAAAGACGATCTCTGCGACCATGGCGGCGTCGTCGTCTGCGGCGGCTTCAACCAGCTGCGCCGTCGCAGCCGAAGCTAATGGCTCAACGTCGACGATCGTCGCGACGACGAAGCCCACCGGCCACCACATCCTCAAGATCGACGGCTACTCTCGGACTAAGGCCATGGTCGCCGCCGGCGACAGCATCGACTCCTCCCGCTTCCACGCCGGCGATCACGCGTGGCGCATCAGGTACTACCCCAATGGCACCGACCGCAGCAACCAGAATCCTGACGCCATATCCGTCATGCTCGAGCTGCAGGACGCCGCCGCCGGCCGCAATAATGGCGCCGCCGCCGCCGCCGCCGTCAAGGCGAAGTTCGTGTTCAGGCTGCTCAACAAGGACGGCGAGCCGGTGCCGTCGCGCACCTACCGCAGCAGCGTGCACAGCTTCCCTTCCTCCGACGGATTCAAGAATTGGGGATTCCTCCGATTCATCACCCACGGCGACCTCGAGAAGTCGGGGCACCTCGCCGACGACGGCTTCGCCGTCCGGTGCGACGTCACCGTCATGGGCGGCATCGAGCTCCGCGTCGAGCCGGCGTCGTCCCTCGCCGTGCCGGAGCCGGACATGCACCGCCACCTCGGCCGCCTCCTCTCCGCCGGGGACGGCGCCGACGTCACGTTCAGGGTGGCCGGCGGCGAGGCGTTCACCGCGCACAGGTGCGTGCTCGCCGCCCGGTCGCCGGTGTTCAAGGCCGAGCTATATAGCCGTGGCGGATTCCTAAGGCCCGCCGCCGCCGGAAGGCCCGGAACACGCGTCATCGACGTCGACGACATGGACGCCGGAGCGTTCGGGGCGCTGCTGCACTTCGTGTACACCGACACGCTGCCGGAGATGGCGTCGGCGGACGTGCCGGCCATGGCGCGGCAGCTGATCGCGGCGGCTGACAAGTACAAAGTGGAGAGGCTGAAGCTGGTCTGCGAGGACAAATTAAGCAGGCGTGTCGTCGCCGACGACACTAGCATGACGCCGACGCCGATGTCGACGCCGACGACGATGACTGATTCGACGACGACCGGTGATGATCCACAGCGTAGGCAGCGACGTGCACGGTTTTTGGGGAAATTCGTGAAGTTTGGAGCATGTTTTTCTGATCGGTATTTTTTGCCATTAATTTAGTAGCTTATGTTATACTCCTGTTTAGAATGCTTCATGATCGTGAGTTCGTCAGGAGAAATTTTCCGGTCTTAAGAAAAGGTTTCGAGGTACCTAATTTTGTACTAAAAAATAATATTGTGAAACTATATATTGTAAATCTAAAGTAGACCACTAGTTTTTCTTAAAGTAAAAAACTTTCAAATGTTACTATATTATATTTTTTTAACTAGATTGTGACCACACTGTAACTTATATGTATTTTGTAACCCTTCGTAAAAAAAAAACCCAATCCTAGCTAGGGTTTTTTTTTAATGGAGTAGTACATAATTATTCAAAAACCCATGTGGGACAATTGGCTATGCGCGCCTGTGCGCATAAGGTCATCGGTTCGATCTTTCCTCACACGACGTGGTTTTGTTTCCCTCCCCCTCGAATGAATCTCATCACAATCCGGCAGCCCAGAAATAGAATGATTTTTCCGCAAAATTCTGTCGACAACTATATAGCGATTCCTTGGATGAATTATGGATTGGTAAAGCTACCTTAGCAAAATTTCAAATCCTACTATGATCCTAGAGAAAGCAAATGTTGGTGTTCTACCAAAATTTTATCTGAAGATGAACTATAGAGGATACCTGGTACTTGACTATTTGTGTGGCAGTTATAACCACTTTCATATAAAGGAGAAAATAAACGTACATCGCCACGCAAAACTACATCCATCGATCTATTGCATCCTCGGTCACCTTAATCATGTGTACGATTGGTTCTCACCCTCACACCGCCAAGAAGAAACCCGGCGACGCCGCCGTCGTGCCGTCACCGTTGGCTAGCTACCACGTCCTCAAAATCGATGGTTACACGAGGACGACGGTGATGATTGCCACCGGCAAACACCTTGACTCCGACGAGTTCCAAGTCGGCGGCTACACATCGCATCTCTGGTACGCGCTCCGAGCCTCCGACTGCATCCTCGTCACCGGCGCAGGGTTTTCAATTTCGAAATTGTATATTATGCCGGGGGTTACCGAAATTTCGAAAATTTCAAGCCAAAATTATTTGAAAATTTGACTGAATTTGAATAATTTTGAATTTTGAACAAAATTTGACCAAATTCACAAAAAACTGTAAAAAACTGAAAATTTCGGACGAAATTTGAGCATGCCGGTGGGGGGCGAAATTTCAAACCCTGCGCCAGCGTCCATGTCAACGCGAGTGTCAAGATCAGCTGCTCGATCTCGCCGGCGAGCGGGTGGCACGGTACAGCCAATCCGGCGACAAGTGTTCCATCTCCAAGAAGACCGATCGATGGGTTTGCAATAGCTTCATCAAGAGGGATGAGCTGGAGAAGTCCGGCCATGTCGTCGGCAACCGCTTCGCCATCCGGTGCGACCTCACCTTCAACGTGCAGGACCTCCGCGTGAGGGGGCTCGTCGCCGTGCAGCTCCCGCCGCCCGTCCTGGGCTGCCACCTCGCCGAGCGCCTCCTGTTCGACGACGAGACGGCCGACGTGAGGTTCAGGGTCCGCGGCGAGACGTTCCCGGCGCACCGGTGCGTCCTCGCGGAGCGGCGTCGCCGGTGTTCAGGGCGGAGCTCCTCGGCTCCTCCATGAAGGAGCACGCCGCGAGGACCATCCGCGTCGACGACATGAAGGTCCCCGTGTTTGCCGCGCTGCTCTACTTCGTCTACACCGACGAGCTGCCGGAGATGGAGGACGACGAGCGCACGGTGATTATGGCGCCGCACCTTCTCGTCCCGGCGGACAGGTACGACATGGACAGGCTAGCTGAAGAAGGTGTGCGAGGACAAGATGGTGAGGCACCTCGACGTCGGCACGGTGGCGACGTCGCTGGCGTTGGCCGAGCTCCATGGCTGCCCGCGGCTCAAGGAGGCCATCTTGAGGTTCCTCGTCGTGTCGCCGCCGGAGAAGTTGAAGACGGTCATGGCGAGCGAGGAGTACCAACATGTGATCACGGATTTCCCCTCCATAGCCACGGAGATTGTTCTTGCCATGCTCGCCGCAAATTCGGCTTAGCAAGCGAATTGACAGTGGAGATGAGGAGATAGGACTGTAGGAGCTGACACAAAGGCAGCTTAATTAGTGGACTAGTCTGACTCAACTCGTTAAATTCTGATCATGAAATTGGGCTACGTCCTAGTTAAATATTCTCCCGTTTCATATTACAAGTCGTTTAATTTTTTTTCTATTCAAACTTTGTTAAGTTTGATTAATTTTATAGAAAAACTAGTAACATATATATGAAATATCAAATTAGTATCATTAAATCTAAAATTAAATGTATTTTGATAATATGTTTGTTCTTCGTTCAAATTAGTACTATATTTTCTATAAAGTTCATCAAACTAAAAAAGTTTGACCAGAAAAAAGTCAAACGACTTATAATACTCATTCCATTCCAAAATATAAGAGATTTTGGATGGATTTGATACATCCTAGTACTAGGAATTTAGACTGTCTAGATTCGTAGGATGTGCCACATCCTTCAAAAATCCTTTATATTAGAGATTTGCTACCATCCAGCACTTTGTACCGAGAGGTACCAGTACCAGGTGGTACTGAAACTAATCCAGCTGTCCAACTTGAGGGGGTAGGACCCGGAATGAGCGAGAGAGAACAACCCCATCGCGCGAGCCCTATCTTCTTCCTCGCACCGCCGCATTCTCATCATCCAACCCCATCGCTCTTTTTATCCTCTCTTCGCCACGACTAATGGAGCACCACCGCCACATCAGGTATCTCCATGACCACCGACGACCTGGAGCACAACCTGCGCTGTCACCAGAACCTTGGCTGTAACCGCCGCCACCATATATCGAGGGAATCAGATCAATAAGGACGAGAGATTTAGGCAATGCAATATTGCCGTTCACACGCGAAAATACAGTATTGCCCTTCCACCTCTCTCAATAGTGCTGGTACCATCGCATGGACAAAAATGTACCTGGAGGTACTAGACCTTGCTGTCCATTCGATCGGACAAAATCAAGGGCCTAGATTTGGTACCGGGCTGCCTGCTGGACGGTAGCAACTCTTGTATTTATGTGTATGCCCTTATGCTTCTTCTGTTCTTCAGTTCTACATGCAGGCACACCTTCTTCTGCTATGCACTTTTGGGAGTAGGAGGCATGGGGACTGTGTGTAAAATGCACCTCCTCCTCTTCTGACTCATTATCCACAAGAATGGCGAGCCTACATCATCTACATGGTGTCAAGAGCGTCGGTTCCGCAGTTTGGCCTTCGGGAACGGGAGACTTCAGCTGGTGCTACTTCACCTTCTTCACATGGATCATTTCTGTGGAGAACTTTCCTGGAGGAGACAACATCCCTGCACGGCCGCTCCGCGTTGCCAGACGACCAACCTTTTGCATTTCCACCGTGCTGAATTATATTGCCCAACATCGAGTACAGGATGATCAGTTCGTGTAACAGAGAGTAGTCATGGCTTAATTGATCCCATTACTATTGGATTGTTCAGATAGAACATCACTTGTTTGTGATGAGAGCTAGGGTATATTGGCTTTTGTGACTGAATATGAGACAACCCATGGTTTAACTGTATTTTCAAATTGTGAGTATATACCTAGTTATAATAATTCGATTCATATCTATACCTATCAACAAAACAACTCAAATTTAACTTTATTTCACAATCCATGATTACATACCTAACTAATTATATGTATGGATGCTATATACCTAGAATCAAAATCTAACAAAAACAAGTTCAAATTCAGTACAAACATGCTTTGAACTAGTTAGTAAAGTAGTTAATGTTAATACCTAAGTAATTGAAAAAGTTTCATACTCATTTGAATTGGATATATACTCAATTTCAACAATGGTGCCCAGGCACCATGGAGCACCAAACAAATTTACCGTATATATATATATATATATATATATATATATATATATATATATATATATATATATATATATATATATATATATATATATATATATATATATGTGTGTGTGTGTGTGTGTGTGTGTGTGTGTGTGTGTGTGTGTGCGCGCGCGCGCGCGCGCGCGCAGCAGGGAATTGAATAGGATCATTTCGTCATATCTTTTGCTAGTAATAGAAGAGCTAGGCTAGGTTATATTATATATAGCTAGCTGTCCACGCATTTGTAAAGCAATAACGAAAACATAAGTGCGTTGTGGTGTACGCATAGTAAGGGACTGTTTGATATATAGCTCCAGCTCAACTTTTTCTAGAGATGAAGTCCAGCCAAACAGTTTTAGCTCAACCTAGCTAAAATGAGAGTGGAGCTGGCCGGTGGAGTACTCTCACAAAATGAATTAAAGAGGTGGAGCTGGGTTTAGGCTGCTCCACAACTCCACTCCAGACCCATCCTATAGCTAAATTTAATTTAGAAGTTGGAGCTCTTTCAAATAGACCCTAGGTCCAATAAAATTCTGCTCTCCTTATAACCGTCTTGGACCACCATATACGTTGTTATTTCTTGCATATGGGTAGCTACTAATGTAGTAGTACTCCCTCCATCTCTAAATATTTGACGCCGTTGACTTTTTTAAATATGTTTGATCATTCATCTTATTCAAAAAAATTAAGTAATTATTAATTGTTTTCCTATCATTTGATTCATTGTTAAATATACTTTTATATATGCATATAGTTTTACATATTTCATAAAAGTTTTTGAATAAGACGAACGGTCAAACATGTTTAAAAAAGTTAACGGCGTCAAACATTTAGGGAAGGAGGGAGTATATCTAGACATACATGCTTCCCATATATATGCACTGGGGTCATCCACATGTACTAGTGTTGTTAGGACTTGGAGGCATCGCGGGATGGTGCAAAACATGCTAATCGTGCAAATGGCCTTACGTCCATGATAATGGTGAGGCTGCATCGCCATCGGGAGCACGAGACTACAGTTGATATCGCGTAGCTTCTTCCTGGGGCTCATTGCTGCAGCTCATTTGCCGGGAGGAGACAGTATCTCCAACTATGTATGCCCGTCATCGTGAGGCTGTGAACCGCGCTTGTACCGTGCCGATCGAAAGCCGATTATTGCAACTGTTAGCGTTTGATTTAATTTGTTGCATGAATGTGTGCCAGGGTTTCACGACATTGTACTTAACTAACTTGGCCCATTACATGACCTTCTGTTTTTGTTTATTACTTTCTCAAAATTTATTTGAGTCAAATAAAAATTTGTCCAACTGCAGTGAAATTTGTGCAGATTTCAAAGTATATATATTTAGACATTAATTTACTTTAAAATTTCAAAGGGAATTTCTGTTTCTTATCCTAATACTTACACGTTTATAGAGTAATATGCCATATATTCATCATCCTGTTAGATTTTAAGAAAAAAACTTTTGGTGATTTCATGGGTCACATAGAAAAAATGAGGGACGTCTCCGCAAGGTTGAAAAAAAAAGACTGTTCCTTTATTGGAGAATATTTATGGGTAGCGCAAGTTCATCGGACAACCATGGAGAAATACTCTGAAATGGTACCATAGCTCACCTAAATTAATTGAACTCAGGATACAGTTTGCTAGGCTTAATAGTCACCGAGCTTAAGGCACCCGATGTATTATCAATTGGAGAGATTGCCTATATTTATTCTAACAACCGTGAAATTGGGTTACTTCAAACTCATACATAAATAGTGCATGCATATAGGTATAAATGTACTTCACAAAATTCACCGGCTTTCGGCTGTAGTACTGGCACGTATACTAGGACTAGGAGGCATCGAGAAAATGTGAAACTTACGAAATTCCAGTGTCATTCTGCATCAAAAAGAGTGGGCAGTGTGCATCGGCTCCATGGCAGAGTGATCCATGGTCTCTTCTAACTCCCTTTCTGAAACGCGAGACTAAGGCTGAAGTTGCATCACTTCAGCGCGTCTCTCTTGTTGTGGCGAGATAGCTCTAGTGAGGCTGTGTGAGTTCATGCGCCGGTGTTAACATCGCTCTTGAGATTAAGGCATTCTTTGCTTCCACTGTGCCGCGCTTGACAAAACTTGGGTCTTTTTTGGCCTTGTAGCCGAGTACTTAGTTACTTAATTACTTATATATACTTGTATCGTGTTTCCTGTATATGAGAGTTCAGGCAGGAAACACAATGCAAGTATATATCCGAGTAACACTGCTGGAAAACCCCTAGCTTCTGCTCCGAGTAACACTCACTGACTAGTCATGAATGGTTTTGGTCCTACTAGTTTCTAGGATTTAGCCTCTTTTGTAAATAAAAACAAAAACTAGTAGCTTCTAGGATTACACCCAGTGAGTGTCTATGCATGGTGTATTAGGGTAGATTAAGCGATTGCTTTCGTATTTTCGCACGATATAAGTACTTGTGTTTACGGTGTATCGATTTGTTTTATTTAAGTTGGATCCTAAGAAAAATATGATACGCTGAGTTATCTCTCTGGTGTTCGATGTGCTTCATTTTGAGCATAAAGTTAGGTACTTAGGTTGTAAAAGAGAAAGAACTATGGAGGTTTTCTGCTGATGTACACTTAGGCTGTGTTCTTACCCCAAGTTTCCCAACTCATCTTCCTAGTTTTCCGCGCGCATACTTTTCAAACTGCTAAACGGTGTGTTTTTTACAATTTTTTTTTATAAAAGTTGCTTAAAAAATAAAATTGATCCATTTTTTTTAAAAAATAGCTAATACTTAATTAATCATGCGCTAATAGACCGTTTCGTTTTCAGTGCGCACGGGTTCCCGGTTGGGAACAAGCTCCAGCGAACAGAGCATTATAACACCATGTAGCTCTAGAAAACATGCACACTGGATTTTTTTTTCCTTTTTCCACTTTGTAAGATTGATAAGAAATTAAGAATAAAGTAAACAATATATTCCGGCTCTTTATTCCAGATTCCATCCATATGAACATCTAAATTTTGTTTAAGCACTTTTGGTACCCAGCGCGCGCGAGAATTCATAAGCAAACTCATTCTTTTTAATATATATCATCATTATTTCAATGTCAAAATGCTCTCAAAATAGCGAGCTTATGATGATGGCTTGGCTCTTCATCTAACAGGGATATTGTGCAAATAGGCTCCAGCAAAACACTAAAACGTCTATTGGTTTCTTATCAACCTGAATTAATTTGAGCATAGTACAAGTCAGTTCAACAACCATAAGACATGCCACACTCTGAATTTGTAATAGAGCCCATCTACAACATTGAACTAAGGATGTGTTATGGGTGGGATTGTCAGCATATAGTCCAACACCAACGAGTATAGGGAAACAGTAGCTACACCCATTTATATATGTTGGATCACTAGCTAGTATATACACTGCATGAAATGGTACGTAGAAAATTAAAGCAGCTTAATTATTAGTTGCGTACTTCAACTCAGGCACGTTAAATATTGGTGCCTGAAATTGTGTTACTTCAAACAAGCATTTATAGTTTATATAGGTAGCAATGTGGTATTATATATCTAGCTCCACACTTTTTGATGTTCTACATGTGTATTATTATACTGTAATGTTAGGACTAAGACGCATCGGGATAGTACACATATCCTTTTTAGTTCAGACTTTGCGTCCAAAAGGGTAGTGAGGCTTCTGAGGGGGTCACTAGTGGCGTGAGGGTGAGGCTTCGTGATCTGCTATATCCTCATGATGTGGAACACAAGGTTACAATATGTGTCGCGGCGATATTACCACAGAATAATAGAATTACAAAGGCTTTCTCCGATTATTGCATGCACTGCAGCTCAAAAAGGCTTCTCCGTTGTCGTTGATTCGGAATTTTCCCAAATATTGACGTATAACTGCACCTTCTGTTCTTCTTTAACATTTGTAATTTATTTGAATGCAGTGAAAATCTGTTGAGATTTCAAAATTTTATTTACAAATAAGTTACTTTCAAAATTTCTGAGAATTTCTGTCTGTTACCCAAATATATTTTCCCATTCCGACATACCAGTCATCTGGCTAGTTGCAGCAATTCATGCTAGTTGTGGTCTTGTAGACTTGGGAAATGTCGGGACTGAATCCATTTCTTCAAGAGAAGAGCGCTAAAACAATTCAGATAAGCATGTAACTGATAGTATGATCTACTTCACATGCCCAACGACTCCCATAGTTGAGACCATTGGAAGTAATCATGCACGCCAGCATCTTCTCCACCAGTCATTAAGCTGGTTGCATGTGTTTTTAATTTTGTTTCATCTGATTCTGCATGTAACGGGTGACTAAAATATTCAGAGTTTCAGTCATCCGGTTGTTTGTTATGTTTCCATTTTTTTTTTGGTGGTAGCTCTGACTGTGAGCCGAATTTGGGTCGTTGGATGGCATTTTCAGTAATTGGATCTTGTGATGTCATTGTTTGTTCATGTAATTATCGCCAATAAAAGGAGAAGAATAGACGAGAAAATGTTGCTGAAGTTCGTAGCACAAAATACTATGTTTCCTCTGTTTTTGCTCTGGTTTCTGAAATTCTTCAGTTAACTTTCGCGAATCCGGCAATCGTCAGAAAAACCACATTGCGCGAGAGTGAGTGCTAGTTCATGTGAGATCGAGTGATTTCCTAACAGAGACAAGGAATTCCAGGTGGCACAGGCTTTGATTAATTTGCATTTGCATTTGTTAGCGGGTGCCAACAAGCTACAGCTGCGAGATTACCACGTAGCAACGTTTCAGACAATGTTACGCGTGATTTCAGAGTAGTTTGCCTCTCTACTCAAGTTTCTACTCACAGCTAAGCTACTATGAAGTATTTGCTTTCCTTTTCTAGTTGATTTGCAGCAAGCTGTGTTGGAAATATGTATCCGTTGTTTGGTACGCAAGGATAATTCCTGAACAAGTTAATTTTTTTCAAATAACATTATTTTAATGTTTTGTTGAAATATACTTCCTCCGTATTATATTACAAGTTATTTGACTTTTTTCTTAGTGAAAGGTCTCACCTATTGTAATAGGGAGATAACCTTGTAAGGAAACTAAATTACGTCAGTTAGCAACTTGTTTTTCGAAAAAAACTGGGTCATTTCTATTGAACCATTTCATCTTCTTTTATCTGAAAAGCTGCCTGAATTTTGCCTTTCACTCATTTGTTGCGTTTTGTTGTTCACACATCAATAACTCACAGATCGATAGACATGGACTAATAAATATGAAGAGCACCTAATAGATGGTGCTTGCCATTCAGACGTCTTTCTTCTTCATTTGTCCACTTCAATTCTTACCAGCTAAGGTGGTGTTTGGATCCAAGGACTTAACTTTAGTCCATGTATTTAGACACTAATTTAGAGTATTAAATATAGACTACTTACAAAACTAATTATACAAATGAAAGCTAATTCGTGAGACAATTTTTTTAAGCCTAATTAATCTATAATTAGAGAATGTTTACTGTAGCATCACATAGAGTAATCATGGATTAATTAGGCTTAATAGATTCATCTCGCGAATTAGTCCAAGATTATAGATGAGTTTTATTAATAGTCTATATTTAATATTTATAATTAGTGTCCAAACATCCGATGTGATTGGGATTTAAAAGTTTTAGTCCCATCTAAACAGGGTCTAAACCTAGATGCCTGCACATAAATCTGACAAATTGAAAGAGCTGATGGATCATACTTGACTTTTATTTATGTCTAGAAACTCACTACAAGATCCTAACTTTTACAAGGGGGTTTAAACAGTCGGCCACCTATAGAAACTGTCGGCCATGTATATTCCTGAATGGATACCGTCGGCTATATGTGTGTATGCATATTCGTTAATTAGTTGTAGAGTTGGGAGGTGTCAGGAAGAAAACGTGTTGTCTTGTGGGTGTAGCAGACACGAGATGTTCAACTCAGGTAATGAAATGTGATCTTCACACCGGAGAGATCACGGACGAGTTCATGATTTGGGGCGAGTGAATCATTCATCCCATGTCACACGGCCGAATCATTCGTGGTTGTGTAGCGTCCCAATTAAATTAGGAATGCTAGCAAACCCCAAACAAAATATATACTTTTTGATATCGTACAAAATAACAGTGCGTACGTCTCTAGTTTCCGTCCATCTTTGGTCAGATACAGCCGAAAATTAATGGACCTATAATCATTGTTAGGTTTAATTTTGACCCCATATACCTTACGATGTATGTGCGCACTGTGCGGGAGTATAGTGTATGTGCTAAATTGAATTTATCGTGGAACAAATTCTGCCTCAATATGTAACTAAATATGTTGTTCGTATCTTTCAGTGAGGAACTCAGAATTTTAATTAGCCGCAGAATATAACAACGATAATAATGCACACTACTACTACTACTACGTAAGTTATCGGGACAACATAGATTAGCTGTATGTGAAAATATATTTTCGTAGACAGATATATCTTAAGAGACTTATCTATGAAAATCGACTTTTAATTACAGGCGCCCGCCCACCCGACCTATGAGATATATGATTTTCATATGCCTTACGACGCATACAGCGTGGCTGGCCACATGCGAAAACCTGAAACGGGAGTAAAGCAACTTATTAACTACTCGCCTAATGTAACTCAAACGCACTGAATGCTGGATGACAAGATTGGGATATAAATAGTTCTTGCATATATATAGGTAGCAATGTAAGTGATATATTATTCAAACAACACACTTACCCAGCTAGTTGCTTCGATTGTTTCACATGTTCTGGGCTTCCACTGTTGTAGCAGCGCTAGAATTGGGAGGCATCAGGACAGTACAAGATAGGTTTTCTCTTATATCAGCACAGGATTCTGCCTCTGTGTTCACAACATCAAGTGGCGAGGCTACATCGGCTACAGGGTGGCGTGAGCCATGGTTCAGCTTCCACCCGGGGTGTAAGGGTGACCAAGAAGGTTGGAGATATCTCGATTGAGACGGAATCACCGCTTGAGACAAAGATTTTCTTGATTCGTTGAACTATGGATATATTTTTGTAAGCCTCATACACTTATTATAGAGATGGTCTTTTTTTAAGCCTCACACTACGCTGGATCACTAGAATTGAGCCACTTGATATGTTATGGGAGAGATTGTTAGCATTTAGGGCAACACCTTCGAGTACAGGGAAACAGCTACACCAATTATATTGGATCACTAGCTAGTACAATTTATCCCGATTCATATAGTACTCACTGGTCCAATTCGTGAACTCATTGAAATAGAACGAGTACTGTATAAAACAGAATAAAATCAAAGTAGTCTGGTCGCGTATATCAGCTGTGACTCGTTAAATAATACTGGTGTGTATGAAACTGGGTTACTTCCAACAAGCATTTATAGTTCATATAGGTAGCAATATAGCACTAAAATAGAACACATGCTTATGTTGTTCTACAGTGTGTTATTCTACTATACTATTACGTGTTTAAAAAACAAAAATACTATACTATTACAAATTTAGGACGAGGAGTCATCGGGATAGTATAGAACACAACATTTCTTGGATAGACAATGTGTCCAAAGGGTAACTAGGCTTCTTAGGGACACATCGGCAGCGCGAGGCTTTGTTGATGTGCTACATCTCCCTCTGGGACATGAGGTTACAATATGTGTCATGGTTTTACATGTGGCAAAAATGGTACTTAGTCATGGTGATATCACCAAAGAATAATAGAATTACAGAGGCTTTTTCCGCATATTGCAGTGCAGATGTAACATGGTTCTCCATTGTCGTTGTTTCAGAATTTTGATCCCTGCAGTACTCTGCAAAACGTTCAGAATTTTCCAAAATATTAATGTACTGCACCTTCCTTTCTTCTTTGACCATTCTATTTATTTGACTGCGCTGAAAATCTGTTCAGATGTCAAAATTTATTTAGAAACAATATCTTTCAAAAATTTCTGAGAATTTCCGTCTGTAACTCAAACATGTTTTCACATTCTTGAATACATATACATGTTATCTGGCTGCAACTGCTCAACGCAGTACGTACGCTATATGACAAGTGCACATATATGAAACTATGAAATAGTGCAGTGCATTAATTACATTAACCAGATTTAAACCAAACACTCTAGCCAAAATTTAAATTTTCAACCATAAATTTAAAACTGATTTTGAGGATTTTTCGGCTAAGCTTATTTTTTAGCTTTTATTTTTAGATCGCTAAGAACACGTATATAAAAGTTTATTTATAAATTACTTTTAGTTTGAAAATATGCTAAGCGAAACGATGGCTCCGATGATTATTCCTAAAAGTTGTGCTAGAAGTAGTAGTCAGCAACCAGTAGCTAGCAATAAAAAGTGGACAGAAGACGGTAGAGGACTTCAATAATTGTGTTAGATTCGCCGAGAGTACCAACTTAATTATATAATCATCTTGAACATACAACATATAGGTCCACCCACCTATATAAAACGTTGGATATATATCTAAATGGATCGATGTACAGAACACATTACTCTAGAAAACTAACACATCATCTGGGCTCTCCAATCGGTGGAGCTCGTGCATATATTTAATTTATTAGTGCTTTTTAGGCTTTGGTGGTGCCGGGACGAAATGAGGTAGCTGCTCCTTTAGAGGTTATAGCGGTATATTCAGATGAGCAAATTTAATATTTGTTCAAATTCAACTAAATTTTGAACCGAAATTTTTGAAATTTTCAAAATTTCGGAAATTTCGGTATTTCGGTGATGCACGATCAAATCGGATGGGTTTAACCCTGGTTATAAGTGGCTCGCTTGTAATCTTTCTGTTGAAGCAAAAGACGAGAATATATGTGTGTGTAGCGTTGCATCGATACGGTTATGGCATTCAAAATTTGTCACATTGTGCATACTATATATATTTCAAAATTTCAAAATTTGAACTATTCGCTGCCCCGAACTCAATGCTGATGCATTTTTCTCGTATGTCTAGATATGGCCAAATTGACAAAGCCAAGAGCAAATGGTACTAGTTTCGTCTAGCCTGATTTGACTGCGCCTCACAATGAACTCGGGATACATATTTTGTTAGGCCTCATAGTTACCAATCAAGCTTGAGCACACCAGTATATATATTATTGGAGAGAATGTTTTTATGTTTGTATTAATTTTAATGAGAGACTATACGCGAGAGAAAGAGTAGCTGCCTACTCCAGAAGTATTATATTATACTACCATATTTTAATGTATGACGCCGTTTACTTTTTGTCCAACATTTGACCATTCATCTTATTTCAAAAAATTTATGTAATTATTATTTATTTTATTGTGACTTGATTCGTCATCAAATGTTCTTTAAGCATGACATAAATATTTTCATATTTGCACAAAAAATTTGAATAAAACGAATGGTCAAACGTTGGTCAAAAAGTCAGCGGCGTCATATATTAAAATACTGAGGGAGTATTTGACAAGATATTACTATTTGGTAGAGATATTGTCCAGAAAGTACTTAGCCTTTATTGGACACGGTACTAAACCAGATCATTAACCAGTGGCCTATTCCCAACTCAACACGTTAAATGCTTGAACATTGAGTTGAGCTACTTGAACATATAAACGTATATACGTATAGTTCGTGCACTTAAGTAGCAATGCACGTATTATTAACTATATACTATACAGGTACACCACACATTGTTCCTACTATTCTATATGAGCCTTCTACATGTGTAGTAGCGTTGTTTCGGAGTACGAGGCGTCGGGAAAGTGTAAAATGCCTCGTATCTCCGTTCAGCTCTGCGTCCACAAGAGTGGTGAGGATACATGGCGGCCTGAGCCCTGGTTCTGCTGCATCGCCGCCCGGAGTGGTAGACTCTTGCGATTGTAGCATCGCTTCTGCGCACGCGGCTCATTGACAATGGCAAGAGAGCCGGCAGGGAGGAGATGGTATCTCCACCTCCGTCTGCCGAGCTCCAACCGAGGTTTTCCTGCTTCTACCATGCCAATCACCACAACGGAAGGCACTGCTGGAGAGTTTGAGGCTAGAAGACTGGTGAGGTGTCCCCGACAGGATTTTGGGCTTGTACTGCTTCTTCAGTGCTTTCTGGTTTTCTCATCTCTTCGTTAGGCGATGCTTGTAGAGGAGGCTGATCAAAGCTGTACCTGAATGATGGTCATTTTTCTGGAAACCTATCACGCGCCGAACTAGTCCCGACCGGAACTAGCCCGTGACGCTCCAAATTAACCTGTTAATCGATACCAGTCCCAGGAAACAGTGCTGGTATCACAGAGAGACAGAATATCACAGCAACAGAGGTCTCTTTATTATAGAGTATAGGTACAGTCATGTTGGGCTGCGGACAGATCCCGAGCTCACAACTGCATTACAAAAGGGAAACGGAAACCAGGACTTGGACCAAACAACACAGGCGCGACTTGGGAACTAGGCCGAAACCCTCAAACTCATCGTAGCCGGCTTGCTCCTGGAAGAACTCCTCATCAGCAGGTTCCGCTTCATCTTCTTCAGCAACTGGGGGGGAATTATTTATATAGAGCAAGGGTGAGTACGGGAGTACTCAGCAAGCCATGGGAAATAAGTGTTTAATGCAAGCTTCAAGGAAAGGCTGTTGTTTTTGCAATTGATTTTATTTGAACTCTTTTCTAAAAACAACTAAGTGAGTGCTTCTCAAACGACACGGATGAGACAGTGCGTCTCGTCCGGTCGGAGTATGTGCAATGTATCAGTCTTTAGAATTGAAACAAGGTTGGCACCCGGCC
Organism: Oryza sativa Japonica Group; assembly: GCF_034140825.1. NCBI lineage: Eukaryota > Viridiplantae > Streptophyta > Magnoliopsida > Poales > Poaceae > Oryza > Oryza sativa. The sequence continues at coordinate 26,726,702 of NC_089045.1, forward strand.
AACAACTTTTCAAATGGCCACCCGGGCCAACAACTTTCAAACGGCCACCCGAGCCTAGCTGATCCCATCAGCTGTAGATTTTTCAAACAGCGAACCCCTTTCCACAACAGCAATTTCACAAGCAGTAGTGAAACAAAACTACGCTAGGAATCACCTCACATCCGCCCATGACCGTGGGCACGGCTGTTCGAACAGTTTGTTAATCTCTGCAGAGGGGGTACACTTTACCCACACGACATTACTAACCCGGATCACCTAGCCCGTGGGGATCAGCCACGTCGGGAGACCTCCAAGCTTTCATGACAAGGCATTTCGAAAGCCGACACAGGTTTACCATATGCCGATGAGAGGGGTCCCAGACCAACAACAGGTTAGGTCCCAGACCATACTGTGCCAGGAAGCCCAGGGGTCCTCCCCGACACCACCCCAACGAATCCACATGTCTCTCGGCATCAAGGCTCCCCTGATAAGCTAGTTACTCAGCCAGGGGTGTCCCATTCCACCCATGTGGTCGTACTTGTCTTATGTTTGGATGAAATTCCAAGGAAACGGTCCTTAAGTGCAAGAGCGGGAAACCGTACACCCGGTACGTTCCCCGGTCCACGGTTTTGGAAATTCATTTAGTTCGCAAGCACCAACCGAGGTGTCGGGTTTTCCAAGTCTTTTGTAAAACCCAAGTTTTACCCAAGTTGTTATTCAGATTTTAAGTTTGAAGGCGTCCGTCGATACTCGCACAGGGTGCGCGAATATCGAGACGCAACTAAATGGTTACAAGGGGACATGATATAACAATTAGCAAAGGAAGGATCAAATGCAACAAATTAGGTAGGTCCGCCAATCTGCCTTGCAAACGGGATAACCGATTAAGTGCGATCCTATCAATGCATAATATTTTTCAAGCAACATAATTAAATTTCAAATATAGGCTCAAGATGTTCAAAGGTGGCTTGCCTTGCTCGAGATCTGGAGCTTGATCCTCGAAATCCTCGCACTGCGGGTCTTTGGGCTCCGAAGCTACACGCGAAACGGGACAACTCAACAAATGGCGAAAATAAAGCCCTATTAATGACCTCTAAGCGTGCCATTAGATAGATCTCGAGATTTGAGGAATTTTGGAAGTTGAACGGAATCAAACGGATTTACGGTTGGGAAGATATTGAATTTCTAAGATTATTGGATTTTTGGTCTAAAGGAAAAGGATTTAATTAAATCCTTTTTGGAAAAGAAAAGAAAAGAAAAGAAAAGAAAAGGGGAGGGAATATAGACTTTTCTCGGGCGGCTAGGGCGCGGCCCAAGAGAATTGGGGCGGTCCGGCCGAGCTAAATGGGCTGGCTGGCCCAAGGCGGCCCAAGACGGCCCAAGGCACGCGCGCGCGCGGAAGGGAGGAGAGAGAGAGCCGGTGGACCGGGCTCACCGCGCGCGGTCCCGGGTGGGACCCGCTTGTCGGTGACACGGTTCACCGTGCGGAGCGAGCACGCGGCGCACGCGCGCGGGCGGGGCTGGGACGCGGTGCATGCGCACGGTTCGCGGTGGAATGGATGCGGCGGGCCCACGCGCAGCCTCACGGCTCGCGGTGGAACGCGCGCACGGGAGGGGCTGACCGGGGTCGGCACGACCCGATCTCGGCCGAGCTGGCGCCGACGTGGCGCCTACGTGGCTGCCATGTGGGCTGGCGGGAGGAAGGCGAAGGCGCCGGCCGCGAATGGACGGCGGGCGGCGGCGGTTTCTCCGGGGCGCCTTGCGACGATGAGGGGCGACGGAGCGTACACCGGAATGACGAGGGAGAATGAGAGGGAGCGAGCCAACGGCTTGGATTCACCGGAGGGAGTCCGTCGGCGGCGGATTTCGGCGGCGGCAACCGGCGGAGAGCAAAGGGGGAAACGGCGACGAGGTCACGAGGGGCCAATTCCCGGCGGTGAGAGCATCTATGCGGCCACGGGAATCCGTTGCTAGCGTCGGATTGGGCGGAGCTACGCCGAGCGAGGCCGGCGACGACCGGGTGCTACGGAGCTCGGGCGGCGACGGCGGCGAGCACACGGCGAGCGACGACAACGGTCGGGGCGGCGCCGGCTAGCTACGGGGAGGCTACTCGTGCTACCACCGAAAACTAAGGGGGAGAGATGGAGCGAGGAGGAAGAACGGAGGGAGGCACTACCGAAATGGGGAGGGACACTGTGACGAGAGGCCGACGGCGCGGGAGTAATCTCTCTGGCCTCGGGCCGGGGAAGAGGAGGAAGACGAGCGCCCGGAGTCCCCTTCCGCGTCCACGAACGCACCGGCTCTCCCGGCGCTTGGCGATGAATGGCGGAGGCGAGACAGAGCTCGGAAGGCGGCGGCAATAATGGAGTGGAGGTGATGGGAGGAGAAGAGAGGGAGGGCGCCTGGGCTTTAAAGGGCGGCAATGTCGGTTCGGAAACCGACTTTGGGCGGTCAAGGCGCGAGCTGGCGCTCGGCGCTCGCGTCCAAATCGGCGACAGGGCGGAGGGAGGATGACGCCGGCGGGAGGAAAAGGGGAAAAGGAGGGAGAGAAAGGGGGCTCGCCCCTTGCTTCTTTGGGAAAAGGAGGAGGGGAGCGGGGCGACGCGGCAGAGGGAGGAGGGGGGGCTCTGCCTCCGTCCCTTGGCGGCTTGCGCGCGGAGTGGCGGGGCCGAGGCGATGACGACGGCGATGACGGCGGGGCGGTGTGGAGTAGAGCGGCGACACGGGCGACAGGCGCGGGCAGGCGCTGACGACGGCGGCGACCAGGCGGTCGGCCACTCGGCACGCGCGCGCGGCTTGCAACGGGAGGTACGGCGGATGGAGTGGCGCGGCTCGGGCACGCGCGCTGGCTGCGGGGCCGAGCGGCTGCAGGCGCGGCAGGGCAGCGGGGCCGGGCGGCGCAGACGCGACGCAGGCGAGGACCACGCGGGCGCGCGCGCGAACGAAGCGCGGGGAGCGGCAGCGAGGGAGCGGAAAGGAGGGCTCGGCTCGGCGCGGCGGCTCACGCACGCGCGGACAGAGCGAAGGGAGCGGAGGGAGAGAGAGCGAGAGAGAAAGGGAGAGAGCACCGGGAGGGAGGGGGAGATGGGCCGAGAGGGATTCGGCCCATCGACCCCGGGGGAGGAAAAATAGACTTTTGCGGAGGAATTTGATTTGGAAGGATTTGGATTCGGAATTGAACTCGACGATAGATCGGGGATTTGAGATCTGAGATGGCACGGACACTAGACAACAAGCAAAGAAACAAATTTCGCAATTAGGGTTTTTAAGAGATAATTTTTCCGCTAGGCGTCACGACGGAACGGGCGCTACAAAACCTTTAGTATCTATGCTTTACTTCTCTAGCTTGTCAAAGAACTGTAGTTTCAGTTTGGGAGGTTACACAGGCAATGAGATAGTATTGGTCTTGTGTGATATTTCTCCAGCTGTTATGCTAGTTTTCCTTATGCCCTCTAGCTGTAATGAACTTTTGTAGCTTTTGGCTTTTTCCGTACTGGAGAAGGGAGAAGCACGGCTTCTCTGTTTAAAAAAAAATCATTTCTATTTGCCGACTGTTAGTGTTTAGTCTTTAAGCGAATCGAACTTTAATAGCTATAGATTCATCTGTAATGGAAATAGACATTCACTATTCAAATGCTACGAGGGCGAGAAGAGAGAAGAGGATGCGGTGTGGTTTGGGAGCGGAGACGACGAAGGGAAGCGGATTTTTTCCTTCTTTTTTTTTTCTCCTTTTTCTCTCACGTGAGGATGTGGAAGGGTCTTCTTTGCAAAAGAAGTTTCCTGATGGGTCAAGAGTAAGTTTCACAAATGTAAGGATCCAACGGTTTACATCATTTGGAGCTGATGAGATCGAACGGTCTATGTTTCTCCGATGACGTGGCTTCGTAATTTTGCGAGAAAAGACTCTCCTTTCACTTATTAAGATATAGCAAGTGACATGCAAGTTTCTGTCATCTGGCTGCAAACAGCCCAATTGCTAGAATCGATGTGATTTATCTTAGCTTTTAAGTTAGGTTGTCATCTTTCCAGAGAATTAGTGAATTGTCCCATCACTTTTTTTTTCATTTTCAGCTCTAACTCTTACTAGTTTGTGTGTTTATTGACAGAGACAAGAGAGATGTAACTATTTGCATTATCTAAAAATAAAAATGTCACACACGTAGGAGCACGGCATATGGCCACATAATATTCAGTGAGAATTATACTATAGTTGACCGTGGTGACCCCTTGTCGTCGCTGCCACTGCCCCGCAGACGCCCGATGACGCTTACATGACTGCCGAATGTGCTGCCCGTTGCTGCCCCGCCACCAGATCTGAAAGAGAGTGGGTGGGAGACCCGAGGTGAGGAATAGAGAATGATGTGGCGGATGGTGGGAGGGGATAAGGAAATCCTCATAGGATTATTTTTTTTCATATCCCCCGAGGGATATTTTTCATAACAACTGCTTAAGAGGACCACTGTGAGTATCTATTTTCACAAGCGGTCCTCTTAAATAACCACTTCTGAAAATAGGATTATTTTTACAAGAGGTTATGTTAAAGAAACCACTTATAAAAATTGATTTTTGCATGTGGTTATTAAGCAGGGACCTCCGGTTATATTTTCACTAGCGCTTTTGTTTTTTTCTGTCTGAGAAAAAAAATAGGTGGCGTTAGGAAAAATCGTTTATTAACCAGTATTGGACTACCAATACAGGACACGGTACTAAACCAGCTTATTAACCAGTGGCCTACTCCAACCCAACACTTTTTTCAATCCAGAATCACGAATAATTAGGATTTCTATAAAAAAAAGTCTGCTAACTGGTAAATATAAACCAACCTACTAATCTAGCTATTTTTAACTTCTAGTCTCAGATCAGGGAGTCCTTCTAATTGAGAAGATAAACCCTTTGCTTTTTATTTTACTAGAAATGGAGCCATGCTCTATCCATTTAGACCTAGTAAATTGAAACATTTTTATTCCAACAATTCAGAAAAATAAAAAAATGATTTGTTTTGCGACGTGCTATTTTTTTTCATTCATTACGTACCCTTGAGTGATTGAGGATCACTTGTGGTCTCTCTCTTATATATATATATATATATATATATATATATATATATATATATATATATATATATATATATATATATATATATATAGTAAATTTGTTTGGTGCTCCATGGTGCCCGGGCACCATTGTTGAAATTGAGTATATACCCAATTCAAATGAGTATGAAACTTTTTCAATTACTTAGGTATTAACATTAACTACTTTACTAACTAGTTTAAAGCAAGTTTGAACTGAATTTGAACTTGTTTTTGTTAGATTTTGATTCTAGGTATATAGCATCCATACATATAATTAGTTAGGTATGTAATCATGGATTGTGAAATAAAGTTAAATTTGAGTTGTTTTGTTGATAAGTATAGGTATGAATCAAATTATTATAACTAGGTATATACTCACAATTTGAAAATTTTGAAAAATTTGAGTAATTTTGTGCATTAGATACCATGGTGCCCAGGCACCATGGTGCCCCATATGAGTGTCCTATATATATATATATATATATAAATAAAATTAATTAATTAATTAAGACCCTACCAATGTTGGATCATATATTTAGGTTACTTCTTACATATAAATGGTTCATGAATATAGATAGCAATGTACTTATTATGAACTACGCACACCACATTTGCTCCTACTATTCTACATGCGCCTTCGACATGTAGTAGACTTAGGACTACGAGGCATCGGGACAGTGTAAAATGCGTTGTATCCACATCTAGCTCTGCATCCACAAGAGTGGTGAAGCTACACGCCTGAAGAACGCCGGTTTCTGCAGCATTGCTGTCAGGAGTAGGAGATTTCCACGAGTGTTGCATTGCTTGTGCGTGCTTGGAACTTCCAATTTACGGAGACAGCTAGCCATGGCCGGGAGGAGACGGTATCTCCGCCTCCGCCTACCGATCTCCGACCGAGGTTTTCCTGCTTCCACCATGCCGATTTCCACAATTGAAAGCACGGCCGAAGAGTTGGGGCTGGAAGATTGGAGGAGATTGGCTGACAAGACTTTGGGCTTCTACTGCTTGTTCTGTAACGCCTGGTTTCCTCGTCTCTTCGTCAGGTGATGCTGCATTGCTGCTAGCGGAGGCTGATCGAAGCTGTGGGTGCCTTTTCCGCAAGCTTCTATGGATCTTCAGTTGATATGCTTTATTAGTTCTCTGGCTTGTCAGAGCAGTCTGTAGTTTCAGTTCTTTCAGATTACACTGGCAATGGAATGATATCGCGGTTATGTTAATTATCTTTTGTCCCGCTGTTATATGCTACTTCCTCCGTTTAATAATGTAAATCATTTCTAGCATTTCCCACATTAATATTGATGTTAATGAATCTTGATAGATATATATCTCTAGATTTATTAATATCAATATGAATGTGGGAAATACTAGAATGATTTACATTGTGAAACGGAGGGAGTAGTTTCCTTCTGTTGTGTGCAGCTGTGGGGGGGGGGGGGCTACTGGGCGATCGATAACCAGGGCTATCGCCCAGCTATCGGATCCACCCCCTCTCCCCCTATACTCCTCCCTCTTCTCCCCCTTTCTCCTCCCCTTCTCCTCTTTCTACTACAGTAGACCACACAATTTTTTTTGAAAAACAAAAGTTAGAAAAATTTATGTATAGAAATACTATATATATAAAATTTGAATTCAAATTCAAATTTGAATCGGGTATGTAAACTTTTGACTTATAAACTTTGGGTCTATAAACTTTAGGTGTATAAACTTTAGATGTATAGAAATACTATATATAGAAAATATTTGAATTCAAATTCAAATTTGAATCAGATATAATTCAAATTCAAATTTGAATCAGGTATATAAACTTTAGGTCTATAAACTTTAGATGTATAGAAATACTATATATAAAAAATATTTGAATTCAAATTCAAATTTGAATCGGATATTTGAATTCAAATTCAAATTTGTAACGGGTATATAAACTTTTGACTTATAAACTTTAGGTCTATAAACTTTAGGTGTATAAACTTTAGTTGTATAGAAATACTATATATAAAAAAATATTTGAATTCAAATTCAAATTTGAATCGGATATATAAACTTTTGACTTATAAACTTTTGGTCTCTAAACTTTAGATGTGTAAACTTTAGGTGCATAAACTTTAGGTGTATAAATTTACTAAAATAGGAAAGTAATGCGGTGCCAAAAAAGGAAACCAGGTGGAGAGGTGGAGGGAGGGAAGGGGGGGGGGGTGGAAATCTGATCGCTCTGGGCGAGCTAGGGCGAGCAGTAGCATTTCCGGCAGCTGTGGCCTATAAGGAACTTTGAAGCTTTTGGCTTTTCCCATAGTGGAAATTGGACAAAGGAGAAGCACGACATCCTATTTATTTTTTTAGAAAAAAACAAGTTGATTGCCGAATGTTAGTGTTTAGTCTTAAAGTAAGTCTAACGTTATGGGTATAGTAGATTCACATGCATCTGAATTGTAAAAAGACATTTCCCTATTCAAATGCGAAACTCCTAGTTGGCGATTGATCGCCAGGAGCGATCGGTTCCCACCCCCCTCCTCCACGTGGTTTCTTTTTTTTTTTTTTGGCACCGCATTACTTTCCTATTTTAGTAAATTTATACATATAAAATTTATACACCTCAAGTTTACACATCTAAAGTTTACAGACCCAAAGTTTATAAATCAAAAGTTTATATATCCGATTCAAATTTGAATTTGAATTCAAATATTTTTTATATATAGTATTTCTATACATCTAAAGTTTATAGAACTAAAGTTTATAAGTCCAAAGTTTATATACCCGATTCAAATTTGAATTTGAATTCAAATATTTTTTATATATTATATTTCTATACATCTAAAGTTTATAGACTCAAAGTTTATAAGTCAAAAGTTTACATACTCGATTCAAATTTGAATTTGAATTATAAACGATTCAAATTTGAATTTGAATTCAAATATTATATATATAGTATTTCTATACATCTAAAGTTTATACACCTAAATACCCAAAGTTTATAAGTCAAAAGTTTACATACACGATTCAAATTTGAATTTGAATTCAAATATTAGTTTCTAGACCCAAAGTTTATAAGTCAAAAGTTTACATATCCGTTTCAAATTTAAATTTGAATTCAAATATTTTTTATATAAGTATTTCTATACATAAATTTTCCAACTTTGTTTTTTTATTTTTTTTAAATTTATAGTGTAGTAGGAAGAGAAGAAGGGGAGAAGAGAAGAGGTGTGTACGATGGGGCATGGGGATCGATTGCTTTGGAGCGATCGATCGCCCATTAGCCACACCCATTCAAATGCCATATAGCAATAGAGAAATTTTAAGCAAGTGCCATGCGTACCAGTCATCTAGCTGCATACACTACTACATATTCGATTTTTTTCATGTGGCGAAAATCGATTTTTGCATGCGGACAGATGGCCCGTATGCACCCAAAGGGCTGCAAAAATCGGATTTTTGCATGCAGCTAGTGCAACCGCATGCAAAAATTTGATTTTTGCACGCTGGTGCTTAAGTCGACTGCATGCTTAAGTCGGTAAATTTAATCTGTGACGCTCAATAGACGACTATAAGTAGAATCGTCACAGATAAATTTCTGTGACGAATTTTCTGTGATCCATGACGCGAATTTTGTTCGTCATAGATTAAATTGATTTTTGTAGTGATATAGTATACCGAATCTAGACATTCCAGGGACTAGTTTGTGATGCCCCATGTAGTAAACTCTATTATATATAAACACAACCCCTGCCTCCAACAGGCAGGTTATCCGGTTCTTTCCAATTTCCTTCACATTGCTATATCACACTCTTGTCTTACATACACATAGTTGTTCGACTCTCTTCCAACTTGACACATATATAGTTCATGCATAGTTGTTTGCCTTTCCTTCTTTTATTTTGTGTGATTGTTTTATTTGGGACTTTACTCCTCGAGAGTGCTAGACTGTAATGATTGGGTGTAGCTTTTTTAGCAAAGGTCGAGATGTTTTTCATTTCATTATCTAAAAAAAAATCATAGTACTTAAGGAACAGGAGGTACCGGGACAATGTAAAATGGGTCTTCTTCTCGCACATCTCTGCATCCACATGTGCGGCGAGGATACATCGGTTAGACAGGAGGTGTGAGCGCTTGTTTCGCTGCATCAGAATCGTCTATGCGAGGTCACATAGCTTCCCATCGGTTTTTGGTGGCGGCGAGACCACTCAAGTGAGACGGAATCCCTCCGAGCACCTCCTGTGTTGCAGGGGGATCATGACGATTTTACTGCTTCCACCGTCTCGGTCGCTCGCCTGATTTTCGTGTTTAGTCTTTTTTTTTTCCACGTCGATCTGCCTGTATTTTGAGGGTTCGTGCAGATAATGCACAAAATTAATGATCTCAGATGCGAGCTTTTTTTGCCTGCCTGATCCTCTCATGGCCGGGATTTTAGTTGTGCCGGCCAGTGTGACAAGCGAACAGGGACAGCAATAATCAGTAGAATGTCCATGGATTTTCTCATCAACTTTTGATAAACTAACTTGATATAGTTTTCAAAATTAATCTTTACTTCAAAATTTTCATATACTACAATAATGTTTATAGAAAAAATATTATTATATGAAAGTAAATTTAAATGATAATTCAATGATATTATTTTTTTCGTGAAATAAAATTTAATTTATTATATTGGTTAAATATCTAAAGAGTTGAATTTTAAAATATATACGCGTCTTGGTGAGTGGGATGGAGGGAGTACAAAGTTCACACATATTGGTTACTTGAATTTAATATATAGGAACACCCATACTTCTCTTATTATATATTTTACAGTACTTAGGATTAGGAGGCGCCGGGACAATGTCAAATGAGTCATCTTCTCTTTTCATATGACTATGCCTCCACAAGAGTAGCGAGGATACATGGGCTACACAGGAGGAGTGAGCGCTTGTTCTGCTACATCCTCATCGGCAGGGTCAGATTGTAGCTAGTGTCGCATCGCTACCTTGTATTACTTCGTTGCAGAATCCTAGCTGGCCGAAAGATGTCAAAGGCATCGGCAAAGCCCGCTGGACTAATCTTTGACTTTAAATTTTTTTATATACTACAAGCAAAAAAAATATTATTATATGAAAGTAAATTTAAATAACAATCCAATGATATCAAAATTTAATTTACAATAAACTACTTAATGCTCAAATATTTAAAGAGTTGACTCTAAAATACATGCATGTCTTAGTGAGTGGGACGGAAGGAGTACAAAGTTCACACAAATTGGTTACTTGAATTTAACATATAGGAACACACATGCTTCTCCTGTTCTATTACAGTACTTAGGACTAGAAGGCGCTGGGACAATGTCAAATGATCGAGTCCTCTTTCCTTTTTCGTATGACTTTGTGTCCACTAGAGTGCTGAGGACACATGAGCTACGCAGGAGGAGTGAGCGCTTGTTTTGCTACATCCTCGTCGGCAGGTTCAGATTGCACATATTATTACATCCCTTCCTTGTATCACTTCGTTGTGGAATCCCAGCTGGCCGAAAAACGTGAAAGGCACCGGCAAAGCCCGCTGGACTGGCTCCTCACCCACATCCTCCCTCCCCATCCCCCCTCCAACCTTCTTCTTCAGGTCTAGCAATGTGAAGCACCCGCGCGGGCCTCCACCGGCCCGCCTCCTAACTAGCTTGATCGTGTTGGCCCTGCTAGGAACTCGGCCCATTGCCGACCTCCAGTCCTATGGCTCCAATCCTCATTGTGTGCCCATTACGTTGCCACTACTCTGGATGTCCTCCGAGGCCATCCCTCAAAACCTGGGGAAAGCCACTCTTCCCCCTCCCTTACCCGCCCTCCCACTCTGACCTCAGCCCAAAAACGTAATCCCCCCCCCCCACACACACACACACATATATATATATATATATCTCCACTGGAGATGGGGTGTCATCATTGCTGTAGAAAACTGCCATTGTCACCATCGCATGTAAGCTACCTCTTCTACCTGGCCCCTATTGGGAATTGTGAGGTTGAGGCTAACTAAAATTCCTAGCAATTTAAGTCACCTGAAAACTTCCAATCCCGAAGAATAATGACACGGTGAGTTATCTCCCGTGTTCCATGTGTTTCGATCAGAGTTTAATTAGTAGTATTACAATATATAAAGTGATCATCATGGAGGTTCTATAAAGCTATCTGTACTGCAATTAGGTATAGAAGGTGTGAGTTCCTACATGGCATCCCTATATATATATAATGCACAAATTTGATGTTGTTAGTTGCAAGCTTTATTGCCTCTGGTTCTTCCTCACGGATGTTGTGTGTGTCCAGTGTGACAAGCGAATATATAGGACCAGTAGAATACCCGTGGATTTTCTCATCAACTTTTGATGAACTAACTTGAGTTTGGTTAATTAACTTAATTAAGTAAATTGAACTCAGGGCGCAGTTTGCTAGGCCCTGTGCCGAGCCAGTACTTGATGTGCCATGGGATACTCTCTTAGTCTTAAAATATAGAAACTTACTACTGTACTATATATAATCTGGTACCACGAATCATCATCTAGTATTTGATAGAGATATATTCAAAAAGAGTACTTAATTACTGATCGCACTACAGTGAGTAGATGAAATCGTACCAGAGATTAAAGAAGGGCAGTTGCCTACTTCAACCCAACACATCATACTCCTACATACTACTTCTTCCTCCGTTTCATCATATAAGTCATTCAAGCATTTTCCATATTCATATTGATGTTAATGAATCTATATAAATATATATGTCTAGATTCATTAACATCAATATAAATGTGGGAAATGCTAGAATGACTTACATTGTGAAACAGTGGAAGTATTAAATAGTTTGATATAGGTAGCAATGTAGTAGGCTATAGTATCATCTAGACACACATGCTTCTACCACTATTCCACATTCACCGCGGCCGGTCGATCTTTAGTTGTAATTTTACTCCTATTAGGACTAGGAGACATCAGGAAATCCTAAAACACGTAGCCTCTTGATATCACTATGCGTCCATAACGGTGGCGAGGCTACAAATGCTACACGGTGGCGTTGGCATTCGCTGCTGCCTCGGCGTCGATTGCGGGAGACTCCGGCTGGATTTGCAAAGCTACAAATTTTACGGGTAGTGAATGATTTCAAATGGAAAAAATATCAACAACAAAGTTGTATAACTTATCAATATTTACAACTTTTAGTTTGGTCATTTTTCTATATAACATTTTCTGAAACAGTTTGAATTTGAATTTGAAAATATGACAACTTTAAACAACATTTTCAAATACTAAATGATTTCAATTGAAAAAGTCATCAACAACAAAGTTGAATAACTCATCAAGATCTAAAACTTTTATTTTTGTTATTTCTTCATCCGACGAAATGTTAGTAATATTATTCACAAATTTTACATATATGTGTTATAGTTTATATAAAACCAGATAAGAGATATATCAATTTTGTGAACAATGTTACTATTACTTTGTCGTATGAAGAAATGACCAAAATAAAAGTTTTAGATGTTTATGAGTTATTCAACTTTGTTGTTGATGACTTTTTCAGTTGATATTATTTAGTATTTGAAAATATTGTTTGAAGTTGTCATATTTTCAAATTCAAATTCAAACGGTTCAAAAAATGTTATATAGAAAAATAACCAAAATAAAAGTTATAGTTCTTGATGAGTTATACAACTTTGTTGTTGATGACTTTTTCAGTTGAAGTCGTTCACTGATCTAAAATTTTATTTGAACTTTTCAAACTTTGAATTTCAAATTTCAAATTGTTTAAATAGAGTCAGATGGAGAAATGACCAAAATAAAAATTTTGCACCTCGATGAGTTGTACAACTTTAGTTTTGGTGACTTTTCCATTTGAAATCATATAATAACTCCAATTTGACATCCTGGCCTAGGGCTTAATAGGATTAATAGAATACTCATATCAACAAGGCACAACTACTTTTCCGGAAGCCAATCTGAGTGAGGGCTAGCCAAAAAATAAAATTTATTTATTTTTGGATTATACTCATCTGTGACGGACATTAACTATGGCTATAGTTAATGCCCGTCACAGATAAGGGTTATCTGTGACGGGCGCTAGTTGTGGCCCGATTGAGATAGGTCATCCGTGACGGGCTATAGTTTGACTGGTCGTCTGGGTCAAAGCTCTCGGTGACGGGCTTTAATTAGGGCTCGATTGAGATAGATTCATCCGTGACGGCCGTTTGTCCGATTGAGATAACTCTTCACATCTGTGACTTCTAGCCTGTGACGGATGCCGTGCCCGATTGAGATGGGGTTTACCGCCCGATTGAGATGATGGTATCCCTTCTAGTGATGGCATCCCTATATATATATATATATAAATAATGCACAAATTTGATTTTGTTAGTTGCAAGCTTTATTGCCTGGATTTTCTCATCAACTTTTGATGAACTAACTTGAGTTTGGTTAATTAACTTAATCAAGTAAATTGAACTCAGGGCGCAGTTTGCTAGGCCCTGTGCCGAGCCAGTACTTGATGTGCCATGGGATTCTCTTAGTCTTAAAATATAGAAACTTACTACTGTACTATATATAATCTGGTACTATATACTCCCTCCGTTTCGAAATGTTTGACGCCGTTGACTTTTTTAAACATGTCTAACCGTTCGTCTTATTCAGAAAATTTAAGTAATTATTAATTCTTTTCCTATCATTTGATTTATTGTTAAATATATTTTTATGTAGGCATATAATTTTACATATTTTACAAAAGTTTTTAAATAAGACAAACGATTAAACATGTGCTAAAAAGTCAACGGTGTCAAACATTTCAAAACGGAGGGAGTACGAATCATCATCTAGTATTTGATAGAGATATATTCAAAAAGAGTACTTAATTACTGATCGCCCTACAGTGAATAGATGAAATCGTACCGGAGATTAAAGAAGGGCAGTTGCCTAGCTACTTCAACCCAACACATCATACTCCTACATACTATTAAGAGATAATCCATTATATGCCACTGACTTTGTCGCACATCTACGATTTACCACTGACTTTGTCACGTTCTACAATATGCCATCGACTTTTGCTTAACTTCTACGATTTACCATCGCCGTCCGGTTAGCCACCGTTAGTACTGTACAAATTTGTCGAAATGACCAAAATACCCCTATGACAAAAACTTCCAAAATTTGGATAAAATTATCAAAATATTATATTATAAACATAAGATTGTAAACATCCAAAATTTGATCAAAAACTTGAAATATGATATTTCATATTTTTTATCCAAATTTTGAAACCTTTTCTCCTAGGGGTATTTTGGTCATTTCGACAAATTTGTACAGTACTAACGGAGACTAACCGGACGGCGATGGTAAATTGTAGAAGTTAAGCAAAAGTCAATGGCATATTGTAGAACATGATAAAGTCAGTGGCAAATCGTAGACGTGTGACAAAGTCAGTGGTATATAATGGATTCTCTCTACTATTAAATAGTTTGATATAGGTAGCAATGCAGTAGGCTATAGTATCATCTAAAAACACATGCTTCTAACACTATTCCACATTCACCGCGGCCGGTCGATCTTCAGTTGTAATTTTACTCCTATTAGGACTAGGAGACATCAGGAAATCCTAAAACACGTAGCCTCTTGATATCACTACGCGTCCATAACGGTGGCGAGGCTACAAATGCTACACGGTGGCATTGGCATTCGCTGCTGCCTCGGTGTTGGTTGCGGGAGACTCCGGATGGATTTGCAAAGCTTCTGCTCGTGGCTCTTTTAGTTGTCGCACGCGTCGGGGAGGAGACGATACACTGTCCCTCACATGCTGCCGGGTCGTTTGCCAAATTTTAGCATCTACTCCCTTTGTCCCTCTGTCAAATAATATAGCAATCTAATAACGAACCTGGATAGATACATGTCCAGATTTATTGTCCTATATGAAATGTCTCATTCGATTCAAGGTTATTATATTATGGGACGCAGGTAGTAATGTTGTTGTAGAGGGTTGGGCAGTAGTTAACGCAGAGATATCTTTGATCTACTCACTACTAGTAGGACAAGTATGCTGATAAGGGTGTGTAAATGGCATGCATGGAGATCAGCAGAGGTTAAGGCCCTTTTTGGCATATATATATCTCGAGAGCTTTTAAGGTGCTTGGGAGGTACCCAAGGTACCTCTCAAACTACTCAGTATCGACCCTTGATTTGCTAAAGGGCAATTTAGGGATAAAAAAAAGCACTATAATGGTAATTTAGTAATTGTATCAGCCGTAACAACCTCTAACTCATTCATGGTTGTTTGCTGCTACGCCCTAATTTTTAGCCAGATTGACGAACTGCCCGCTGGATGCAAGCCCCAATAATTCTCATTTCCACTTGTTGCTCGATCCTGTTTTCATCCATTATATCACTGCCACCTACGCGAGCTTCATCCATTAAACCAAATCCAATTTCTTCTTGCCTCTAATGGTTGATATCTAAAATTCGACTTTTAGTCGTTCTTGTAAACCCATTTGTGCGGAAGCAAGATATACTTTAATTTTAATCATGCTTTCTTTCACAGTTACATATAGCCTTAGCTATTGATCAATTACCAGTTTATTGTCATTTACACAGTTTGCGATTAATGGATTACTGATCAATTACATAGCTCTTTCAGTATGTGCGATCGGGCCTTCTCTTCCACCTCTAAGAGCAAGTCTAATAGTACAGCCCACTACTAGCTCCAATTCATATATAGCCAATCTAATAGCCAATTCATACAATAGTTGCTCCCACTTGTCATACACACAGTGTGTCTTGGAGTCTGTGCTGCAGCTGGCTACAAATCTGTAGCCCGCTACTCTTCTCTCTCTTTCTTTATATCTTTAAAATATGTTTATAGCTGGCTTATAGCCTGCTATTATACCTGCTCTAAGCACATGTTTGTTTCCTATAATCGATGATGAGAAATTCATAATACGTCCAGGGCCATTCACCATACAGAACTGCTCCATGATCCCAAACAGCAGATTTATCAAGAAGAATTGAACTTCCTATAGCGATCTAATATGATACTACTATAGACAAAATTACCCATCTAACCTTTCAACCAATCTAAAAGCTAATACCTAGCCCACTTTTTAAGTACCTTTTTATAGGTACCTTGTATTGTAAACCATCGGATTAGGTTGGATCAACGGACATCTCCATTTCCAAGCACCGGAGAAACTCTCATATATCTCCCGATCTATGATTTGTTGGAACTGGTATTTCTACCTCCACCAATTCTTACTTGGAATATGGCCTGGAGAAGATTAGGCCCACTAGGCTTTGTTTTAAGACATACTACCTGATCTAGCCTATCTTGGTCCAGTCGATCCCACCCAAAAATGTTAAATGCGTCATCTGTCAATTAATTTATGTACTAGTTTATGTGAAGGCAGCAAAAAATTGTTCAAATGCAGCGCAAATCTGTCCAAACTTCAGAATTTATTTCGAAAATATTTTTCCTTCGAAATGTATTAATTGAGATTTTCCGTTGTTACCTACTTGTACATATCACATTCTGAAATATAAAACCCTGATGCATATATATATTTCATCTGGCTGGAAAGTAACTGCCCATATTGGCCATGCCAAGTACTCCGATATAAGTACTTCAAAATTATATATGTCGGTGATATGGGCCCGGAGATACCCACACTAAGGGGAAAGGGTCCTTTCCCCTAGCCACGTGGCTGCGCGGCCTGCCCCCCCCCCCTCATCGGGGGGAAAGGGGGGGGGGTCGGGTGCACAGGTAATAAGTAGCCAAAAGGCGCCCGTAACCGCCTCAGGGCCTCGGGGCATCCTGTCGCGCCCCTCGGACCCGAGGGGCTACGTCGCCCCGAGGCCCTTAGTCGGCTGCCACGTCGCGGCTGAGTGGGCAGAGGAAGGGGCACTGTCAGGCGCATTGATGGGTGGCGCCCCAACCACCTGTTGATGAAAAATCGATCACCCCAGCCTGGGAGATCTGTTTAACTCCAGTGCAGGTCCAAAGGTTGGTGAGATGCAGGCGTGCCAGTTAGTTTGATCCTGCAACTGACAAGATATGCAAATAGTAGATCAAAACAGCTGATCGGCTGACAAGCCGATGGAGTAGTTCCAGCCGATAGCCGATAATAGCCGACGCCGATACCAGCCGATAGCGATAGGGTTTTGAGCAATCGGCTAAATGTCCAATGTAGATGATGATATAAAGGCAATCGGCTGATGATGATGCAATAAAATAACAATATAATCCAGTATAAACCAATCGACTAGCATTCATATGATAAATAAGCATACATCGGCTGAAGGTCCGATGTCATGAAATCCACAAGATTATATTAAACAGTGAAACCTTTGTTGTCATCAGCTAAATCCAACTTATATGTATATGCAATCCTTATGAGCCGATGCAACGTCCAGATAACTCACTGGCTGAAACCCCGATGAAACCCTTATTGGCAATCAAGAAGCAGGCTAGAGATTATGGTTCTAAGCACGACTTAGTAGATCAAACTTAACTGATGCAGTACTAAGTATGAAAAGAAACATAATATCTAGACAATCAAGCCGTTGATTGAGTTTTCAGGGTGGTAGATGTCTAAGCTAATCTAATCTAGCAACACGATTTAGCCGATACCGGTAGAAACCCTAAAACGAGAAGCAGCCGATAGAGCTAAATTGATATGTTAAGACTAGATTAACAGAGACATATGATAAATAGGTAGGCAAATATATTATCCAAACCAGAGCAATCCAAGAGGTCGAATGTACTGATGCAGCCTTGAACGACGCCGACGTAAACGATACAATTGCCTGGGCTGACGGACATTGGACTTACCCCTTAGCCGGAGATCGAACACCGATGCAGCCCCGCGTCAGGTGCCAAGTCCCGCCGGACGATAAAATAAAGTAGAAAAGGTAAAAGGTGGCGATGCGCCGAATTGTATTGATCGTGAAGATGATTACATAGACACCAGGTGTACATATTTATACCCATGGGTTGATACAAGTCCTTGTCGGACAAGAAAGAAACTATCCTAAAGATAAAAGGAAAAAATAAAGTCCTTATCAGACACTAAACATACTTTCCTAAAGATAAAAGGAAACTAACAAACTATTCTTAATTAATAAATACACTTGCCATGCCGCATTCTCTTTGAACTCGGTCTCTTCTGGATAAGCTTCCTTTAGTAGATCAATTTCCTTAACCGAATATAGCAAGAATTCGATGCTGACTCTAAGCCGATGATTACTCCGGGCTTACCAAATTTCACTGTTAACACCACCACCGCCGCATTTAATGCGGCGTGGCTGGTCGTGCAACGTCCAATCAATTGACATGCGTCAATTGCCCTTGACTGGGTTGAGACCGGGCAGATGGGACGGGCGGCAGCGCACCCACGCCCTGCCCTATGTCAGGAAGTGTGGGGGCAGGTATGCCCTGTCCCATCAACGCCCGGAGACCGATGTCCGACCGGTGCATCCCCTGTGCAAGAACCCACAAAAGTCTTCAAGAATTTAAGAGAGAATGACAGGAGATGTCCCCCGCGTCAGGTGAAGGACGGCGTTGGGACACACCTGAGGACGAGAGGTCACCTTACTTCCGCCCTAAGGCATGGTTAGTAGCTCAACCCGGGTTGATGTGGGCCCCCTCCCCTTCCAAGGACGAGATGTGTAAAGGCGGTGCATGTGGTAACCCCTTGAACTATAAAAGGAGGACCTTACCAACCGAGTGAAGAGACGACTCTTGGGAGCTTAAACCTCAGGAGAAGACTAGCCAACCGTTGCTCTCGGGTTTGATATCTCTTGTAGTAGCATAAGCATAAATCCATACGCAGGAGTAGTGTATTACGCTTCCCAACAGCCCGAACCTGGATAATCCTCTCATCTCCCACTCGATCGCCCTCCACCTCACTAGTTCAATCCACGGCGAAGACACACCCTTGACCATCACGCCCTATTCCCCTGGCCGAACTCAGAAAGGGGGGTCTCACGTCCTCCTGTTGCAGAGGTTCACTCTTTGACAATATAAAACAAAAGCACGCTGCCCCTGGCCATATAATTATTTGTGAAAATTAATTCTAGTGCTAGTAGATCATCATCGATTTGATTAACAATAATATATACTCTCTCCGTTTCACAATGTAAGTCATTCTAGCATTTCCCACATTATATATAGATTCATTAACATCAATATGAATGTGGGAAATGCTAGAATGACTTACATTGTGAAACAACGGAGGAAGTAAATGCATTTCAGACGGTAGACAACTTCAATAATTGTGTTAAACTACTCAGCGTACCAACATACTTCAATAATTGTCTAAAATGAAGATACGACATAGGTCGTTGGTCGATAGACCTATATAAACATTGGAACTGAAGTGGTATAGAAGTAGAACTAAGTCTAAATCTCTAGAGAGATACAACACAATGCATCTGTGGTATAGCTTCTGCATATATAGTCTCAATTAAAACCTGAATTTAATCTTGGTGAAGCGTATGCATTATATTATTCCTGCTTGAATACGCATGCATGTTCGTTTTAGGCTTGGGAGGCGCCAGGAGGAAATGTGTATTGGCTTATGAGAAAATGGGTGAAATACTTCAGAATAGAATGCAACACTGTCGCTGAACCACAGCGCTTTTGCAGCCAAGATGTGTCTCGGATTTGCAATGAGGAGTTAAATCATGGTGTTAATTGCTCGACGAACCGACTTCTCGGAGACCTTGGATCAGGATCAGGATCAGGATCCTGTAAGTAATTAATGTGTTTCGTTTTTCCCCGACAACCCGACTTTTAGGAGGTTTTTTCCCGACGAACCAACTTTTAGGAGGTTTTTTTTCCCGACGAAACGACTTTTAGGAGACCTTGGATGCTTGGATCAAGTTTCGTAATTAATTTGTTTTATTTTTTCCCGACGAACCGACTTTTAAGAGACCTTGGATCAAGTTTTGTTTTTCCCTGACGAACGTAAGTAAGTAATGTGTTTCGTTTTTCCCCGACGAACCAACTTTTAGGAGGTTTACGAACCGACTTGACTTTTACGAGGTTTACGAACCGACTTTTAGGAGACCTTGGATCAAGTTTCATTTTTTCCCGACGAACTGACTTTTAGGAGACCTTGGATCAAGTTTCCGATGAACCGACTTTTAGGAGTCTTTGGATCAAGTTTCTTTTCCCCCACTGCTTGGATCAAGTTTTGTTTTTCCCTTCTTTTTCTTAAGGGGAGTATTAAATCCTTGGATCAAGTTTCTTTTCCCCGACTGCTTGGATCAAGTTTCGTTTCTTCCCTCTTTTTTAGAGGAGGGTATTTCGGTCTCTATATTAAATCGTATGTATGCAGCCATTTTAAGTTGAGAACTTGGCCTCTCAAACAACTCAATCTGAGATTCACTCCTGTGAAAATTTGAACTCAGGACCTGAGGGTGCTACTCAGGTCACTGCTACCACTAGTCTACATGCCCTTTCACGTTTTTCCTATGTGTTGTTTAAACACATTGTCCAATTGGATCAATAGTGGAAATTACTGAGGGTCGATGCTTCTCTCCTTCTCAAACAAAATTTTTCTCTCTTTCTCAATCCAAAATTATTTGGATCAATAGTGGAAATTACTAAGGGTCGATGCTTCTCTCTTTCTCAAAAAAAAAATTGTCCTTCTCAAACAAAATTTTTCTCTCTTTCTCAATCCAAAATTATTTGGATCAATAGTGGAAATTACTAAGGGTCGATGCTTCTCTCTTTCTCAAAAAAAAAATTGAGAGAGCGTAGCTGAGAGTACAGTGGAAATTATTGGGGGCCGATGCTTCTCTCTTTCTCAAACAAAAATTGAAAGAGGGTGGATCGACTTACACATATCACCCCACTTACAATTTTTTCCTTGATTCATATGAAAGGGTTAAACCTTGAGTGATACGTTAGAGGGAAGAAGCCTTATAAGTTAGTTCCATTCTTGCTAAACTA
The DNA here is from genome assembly GCF_034140825.1 of Oryza sativa Japonica Group. Classification (NCBI taxonomy): domain Eukaryota; kingdom Viridiplantae; phylum Streptophyta; class Magnoliopsida; order Poales; family Poaceae; genus Oryza; species Oryza sativa. The sequence goes on from NC_089045.1 coordinate 26,747,689, forward strand.
ACAAGGTGGTACTAAACATGTGCACACAATACTAATGAGTTAGTCACACAGGCCTCATCCTAATTGGGCCATAATGTCTTAGAGACTACCACATTGTAACTTGAAAGTGCAAATGTAATGCTATCCTGATTTAAACCCAACATTTATGGAATCAGTGAAAAGTTCTACTGTAGTCAGCATCAGCTAGATTGTATATACAGCAATGAAGTGCAATGCAGATGACCGGCAGAGAACTAGAAAGGTAACGTGTCAAATTACTGACCGATAAATATAGAAAATGACATTGATCACTGTACATCTCTAGCTAGTTTCCATGTCTTTGGACCCCATATATATGAACATCCGAGCTAGGCACATCGACGTTACTATGGTGGCAAGCATCGTGCGAATCAGTCTCTCGCACACCAACTAGCACATCATCAGTAATATGCATGCTGTAGTGCTGTACGCACTCACATATATGTACTCTTAGGAGTGGAAAGCGTCAGGACAGCGTATTGGGCGTCTTCTTGGATATTCGTCGTAGCGTCCACAAGAGTGATGAGCAATATTGTTCATATGATCATATCATGCGATCGACCAGGTTTTTTTCCGCTTTGATGTAGTCCACAGCGAGTTCTAGGATTACAAATGTTTCCTCACATATATATGCCTCACCATTAAAACTTTGTAACAAAAGTGGTTGTAGCTTGAGTTGGAGCAAATGCTAGGTTTAATATCTATATTATCTAAAAAAAATATCTATATTATCTAAAAGAACGTATGCCTCCTCATTTCCATGAGTCTGGTGCATGAAAATATTTTTGGGTTACTAGTAGAAAAAAATTAGAAATTCTGAATAGAAAGAAGTTCAAATTTGATAAATTTCGGTTAAGTTCGATTTTTGAGCTCATTCATTACCACCCTGATCTTGGTTCACAATGGAGGTAGATCTACAGTCGGGGCGAGTGGGAGATGATGATGGTAAGCTCTCCTCCTAACGTAGACCTTGGGGGTCGAGCGATTCGTAAGTGGTAGGTGAGCTTTAGGCAGCTGGCCACAAAGAGAAGATACCAACAGCGATGGAGAGTGAGGCAAAGAAACCGATGATGACAGACAGCGAGGCACAAAAGAGCATATAAAGACAAATCTGATCGATGGGCCATACTGGCTTTTTTTTGATTGAATGGACTGACACATAGGATAAAAACCTCTTCGGATTATGTTATGGGGGATATTTCTTCTAGTTTAAAGAGTTTATAGGGAAATACATTGAACGTCTGTTAATGGAGTTGCGGGGTTAAATCGGAATATAGAAAAAGTTCAAAAGGGTAATATAAACTTTTTCCCTTTCCCACATATATATAACTACTGCTCCATGCTTGATGCCATATATCACTGTAGTTGACAAGGAGAGAGCCACTGTAAGCATCACACGTCCATGGCCACCATGGTTGAAGACTAGAATCCTTTTTGCAAGCATGCCTGTAGTCTTGGGAGGCATCAGGACAGTGTACAATGCCGAATCCATTGGTCATGCTGGCCAGTACATTTTTAAACGCGTCGATCAAAGAACAAAGAGGAGAGGGGACGGGGAAAACTAATCTACTCGCAGTCTTTCAGCTAGAAGAACAGATTAGGATTGATCATTTGTAGTGTGCATTAATATTCCTTGTTTTTGGGAACCTGAAACAAGATTTCTGCAAGCATTGATTGATTCTATCACTACATATAATAAAATCTTGCTTCAATCTGCAATTAATTATTTCCTTCCTAAATTGGCCACATAGATGATAAGACATTAATTAGTTACCGACCACAATTCTTGATATTGGCAAGAACCTGTTTATAAATCATTCGAAGGGAAGAACAATTCTTGATATTGGCAGGGATTGGTGGATCGATCGATGGCTCGTCGGTTCGGTTTCATGGCGACGACGACGGCGTGGGCGGCGGTGATCATGCTTCTTCTTGTTGCAGTCACCGGCGGCCATGGTGGTAGCCTCGCCGCCGGCGTCGAGAGAGAAGGCGGCAAGCCGTTCCCGCCTGTCCCGACGGAGCCATTCCCACCTCCACCGGCGTCGACGACGGCTGAAGTTCTCCGGGCGGCGAAGCCATCGTCGACGAATCCACCGTGCTGGGTTGCTCCGCCGACGGAGCCTTTCCTGCCGGCTCCGCCGTGCCACCGGCGACCCCCCGCCGGGACGCCGGAGACGAAGACGAACACCTCGCCGTCGACATTGGCGTCCACGGTGGTCTAGCCGTACATTCGACAGTCGAAATCCCTATCTAAATTTTGCTTTCGTTTTTCTATAATAATAATAATGAGAATATCAAGAAATCCATGAGGAGATTGCCATATATGAAAATTGGATGGATATATGCAGTTTTTTTGCTGTAATCATTTAATTCCCATTCTTGTGTTCTTCGTAGTATATCGGATAGGAAACAGAAGTATCCAATAGCCATTTCTTGCTCGATATTAGGCCCATATTATATATAATGTTGGTGATCTCACATTGGCCAGCAGGCTAAGTACTCCATCCCAAAATGTGAAAACAAAACAAACTCAACCATCTTTTCTTCCTTAAATTAAAATACTCACCACGTTTTAGGTTACAAGACGTTTTAACTTTCGTCAAAGTCAAACTGTTTTAAGTTTGACCAAGTTTGTAGAAAAAATAGTAATATTTTCAACCCAAGATAAATTTATTATGAAAATATATTCAATTATTGATTTGATGAAACTAATTTAGTTTTATAAATATTATTATATTTTACTACAAACTTAGTCAAACTTAGAACAGTTTAACTTTGACGAAAGTCAAAACATCTTATAACCTGGACGGATGAAGTACTATATTTTTTTAGTGGAATTGAAATACTATATTAGAGCAAATTCAATATCCCTATTCTTTCTAGTGATATACTCCCTCCGTCTCATAATGTAAGGGATTTTAGTACTATGAATCTGGACAAGTTTTCTACAAGTTTCCTAATCCAGATTAGAAAACTTGTCCAGATTCGTAGTAATAGGATGTGTCACATCCACCTAAAATCGCTTATATTTTAGGACGGGTGGAGTAAAAGCTTTCAATTACAGCCGTGTGGTACTATGTTTTTGATTTTTTACCTTTTTACACCTCTGATTCCGCATATACTAGAAAATTGGTGCACCATTTGGCGTGCCTTTTAGTTAGCCCATTTGTGTAAGTGAAGAAAATTAAATATTTTTAACCCCTAGTAGATAATTATAAATCCATTTTTTTTCAACATTGTTTAGGGCATGACAGGATTTTGAGAACATGCAACTCAACTCATAGAGCACACAATGACACAACCATATGTATAAATTGTAAAAGACTGTCTTTCTATTTTGATTTTCAATATTGATTTGTGATTAAAATTTGTTTTTATTGTCATTTGATTTATTGTTTTCATTATTTATTATAGTAGCAGTTTTGTATGAATAAATCTTTTCAGTTGGTTCAATTATCTGCCGCCAATATTTGATAATGCCAAAGCTCATAGAGCACATCATCATCTGTCTAAATGGTAAAAAAAAAGTATCTCTCTATATTGATTTGTGAAATTTCTTTAGTATGGTCATTTGATTTGTATTTTTTTCTTGGTTGAGTAGTAGCTTTTTTTTACCAATAAATATTTTCCGTTGGTTCAATTACCTACCCTATTGTAACGCTAAAATTTTGAAGGAAATAAAAGTCACGTGATGTTTTCTTTGATACCAAAATTTTACGGTGGGATTTGTGACGTAATCTAGTATAGTATGGAGGCATATGGAATCTATATATGGTGCCTAAATCTGTTTTTGCTTTTTTTTTCTTCAGAAATGGTTCCTTGGTTTGCTATCAATCTGTACATTTTCATTTTAAGATGGTCTAATTTCCATCTTATGATACAATAAATCACTACTACATGTTAGGAAACATAGCAAGGGTGTATTCGGAACCCCTGGTTTCCAACACTAAGTGCTCGCACGAAAAACGGAGCCATGATTAGCAGGTGATTAATTAAATATTTGCTATTTTTTAAAAAATGGATTAATTTGATTTTTTTTAAGCAATTTTCGTATAGAAACTTTTTACAAAAAACGCACCGTTTAGCAGTTGGAAAAGCGTGCGTTGGAAAACGAGGGAGATGGGTTGGGAAGAGGGGCTGCCAAAGACAGCCTAACTTGTACTCCCTCCATTCCAAAATATAAGGCACAACCACCCTAAACCCAAAGACCAAGAAACAATTATTATCACCTCTTTGTTTGAATAATCCCAACTAATACAATACATGCACCCAATAGAATTAAACATCTTGATTTAAAAAATAATAATCTAGGAGATAGAATGTGCTATTAATTGTCATGTATGTATGCACGTTTTATATTATGAAACACTTTTAAAAAGTTGTTGCGCCTTTTATTTTGGAACGGAGGGAGTATTTGTATTTCTTTGGAAGGTTTCCACCCATTTCGGACATCAGCTTGGGCCAGCACCTCCCTAGTCAATGTGCAGCTGCAGCATGGCCCAGGGCCCAGGCGCCCAGCTGCCTTGCGGGCACAAGCACGAACGCGCGGAGGCACCTCGTACGATCTGCGCATTGGCTGGTGAGAAACCAAATCCAGGAATCTGGAAGTGCCACGTGTCGGGGTTAACCGTTCGAGAATTCGCCCTGAATTCGGTGTAAGAGATATGTCCATTCGTGTCTGGTTGTGAACAGTGAGAAAGATTAGAATGATTTTGCATCTGCTCTTGCACTAATTAATATACGGAAATGCTACTGGGCGAGCGATCGCCCGCCCAGAGCGATCGGTTTCCCCCTCCCTCTTCCTCCCTCCACCTGGTTTTCTTTTTTGGCACTGCATTACTTTTCTATTTTATAGTAAATTTATGTAACTAAAGTTTATACACCTCAAGTTTACACATCTAAAGTTTAGAGACCAAAAGTTTATAAGTCAAAAGTTTATATATCCGATTCAATTTGAATTTGAATTCAAATACTTTTTATATATACTATTTCTATACATCTAAAGTTTATACACCTAAAGTTTATACACCTAAAGTTTATAGAACTAAAGTTTATATATCCGATTCAAATTTGAATTTGAATTATGTCCGATTCAAATTTGAATTTGAATTCAAATATTTTTTATATATAGTATTTCTATACATCTAAAGTTTATACACCTAAAGTTTATAGACCTAAAGTTTATATACCCGATTCAAATTTGAATTTGAATTCAAATAATTCAAATATTTTCTATATATAGTATTTCTATATATCTAAAGTTTATACACCTAAAGTTTGTAGATCTAAAGTTTATAAGTCAAAAGTTTACGTACCCGATTCAAATTTAAATTTGAATTTGAATTTTTTATACATAAAATTTTCTAACTTTTTATTTTTTTAAAATTTTTTTGTAGTGTACTGTAATAGGAAAAGAAGGGGAGGAGGAAGGGGAGAAGGGGGGGGGAAGGCGGGACCGATCGCTTAGCGAGCGATCGCCCATCAGGTGCCCCCATTAATATGTAGTATTAGGAGGCATCGGGACAATGTACAATGCGGATTAGCTCGTTGAACCTGTAAATTGAAATGGTGGTGTGACACTATACTTTTCATATGCGATCGATCATTAATTGGTGCATAACTGCATATCGTAGTATATTGTAACTCGTATATAAATCGCATGTACCTAATCAAAATTACAAAGCGTACTTGTACCCTCAGCTGGTACCGTCCAGGCGCGGTGTAAAGAGCAGATCCCATGTTTGATTCCTAATACTTCCGTACATGTTACTCCCTCCGTTTAACAATGTAAGTCATTCTAATATTTCTCATATTCACGTTGATGTTAATGAATCTAGATAGATATATATGTCTAGATTCATTAACATCAATATGAATGTGGAAAATACTAGAATGACTTACATTGTGAAACGGAGGAAGTAATACTTATACAGTTTTTCCTCTTACTTTATTCAATAAAATTGGCACATTCTAAATGCCGGTGCGCATTTTTTTTAATAAAATTATGCCCCTTAATAATTCTACTACTGTTAAATGAGGTGGTAGTATGAAAAGATATGATCCCTCAATTAAAATTAGATATATGGTTTAGATTGATTTTTACTATTAGAAGAGAACACCGGAGTCGGACTCATTGAATTTACATGGTATGACAATATGATATTCAACACTCCTTTTCACTTTTTTTCCCTATCTTCTGCTCAAGCCGTTTATGTCTACATATTTATCAGTGCTATGAGATGAAATATTAATTGATGCTATGCACTCATGGTTCTTCTCAAAGTGAAGTTGTTTTCAGAAGAAAAATAATACTAGAACTAATTAAATTCCGATGATATATTTTGAACTATTTCACGATGATGCATAGTGAATGTAACTGATGTGAAAGCTAATAGATCCCCTACTTATCCAATTCGGTTAGAGGAAGCACCCAACCAATGTGGTTCGTGGTATTACTGGACTCGAATGATTTTATGAAAAGGTACAAGGAGGTACCATATATTTTAATATGTATAAAATTTGGTATCTCTTAGTAGCTCCGATACTACGAGATATTAAATTTACACTAAAACGATTTATACTTTTTAGGAACTGAATAATTTCTCAGTACTTTATAGTATGAGCAATTCTACGGTCCTTAAGAAGATATCATGAGGTACTAAAAATTTAGTATAAAATTTGGTACGCTACTGGAAAACTGATCTTTATTGGGTCACCCCAAAACCACAATAGTCCCGGTTTCAAAAAGAACCGAGACTAAAGAGCATCTTTAGTCCCGGTTTAAAACCCCATAACCATTCTATGATCTTTAGTCCCGGCTTGTCAGAGGGGCGAGGATCTTTAGTCCCGATTGGTATCACAAATTGGGACTAAAGATCACCACTCTTTAGTCCCGGGACTAAAATTCAACGCGTAATATATAATCTCTCTCCCCTATCCTCTCCTCCACAACCGGCCTCGCACTTATCCTCTCCTCAACAACCGGCCTCTCCTCTCCTCGGATCGATCTCCCTCTCCTCCCCCATCCTTCCCTTCCTCCTCCCATCCCCGGCCCTCTCCTCCCCCTCCTCCCTTCCCATCTGGCGCCCAGCGGGGGTCGCCTCCTCCCCTTCCTCCTCCCATCCCCGGCCCTCTCCTCCCCCTCCTCCTTTCCCATTCGGCTGAGCGGGGGCCACACGCGGTAGGCGGCCGGTGGGGCCGCGCCCGGTGGGGCTGCACGTGGCAGGCGGCCGGCGGGGCTGCACGCGGCTGTCGGGGCCGCGCACGGGCCGAGTGCCGAGCGGCGGCATCCTTTCTTTTTTTTCTTTTTTTTTACAATTTGTGATTCACTGAGATGTATAATTTTGTGATTTGTTGCATGGATCTGAGATGTATAATCTGTGATGTATTTGGTTTGTGTGTATTTTTTTTAAGATTTGTGATGTATCTGATTTGTGTGTATAAGTAACTTAAGATTTGTGATGTGAATGTTTTGGGATGTTACTTTGATTTGGGGTTTGATTTGTGCATATGCATCCCACTTGATTTGGGAGAAAATACAAACTCTAGCTAAAAAACAATGAAAAAAAAAGGAGACCTAATGGGACTGCTGCTACCCTCTCTTTAGTCTCATTTGGTGTTACCAACCGGGACTAAAGATACCGATCCATCTTTAGTCCCTGTTATTTCAACCGGTGTCAGATTTCTAGTCCCGGTTAGAAAACCGGGACTAAAGGGGTTATCAACCAGGAGTATAAATTGTTTCTCTACCAGTGATACCTCATAGTATTCAGTTATCAAGAGGTACAAAATTTACAATAAAAAAAATGATACATCATGGTATCTCCTTAAGGATACTAAAATTACTCTTATAGCATGGCCTATTCATGCTAGCTATATGTTGGATTATAATAGTATTCAACCTGCTCTAATGAGAATAAACATAACGGGGATATTTCATAGCCTAGTGAGCCCGACCAGTGGACGCACACATGTAACTCTTGAGTGATTTTAGGCTTGGGAGATGCCAGGATTACACACGCCTCCAGCACAGGAGTAGGCCGCACCGGGATTCTTTCTTCCATTTCCGGAACAGATCGGAGTGCTACTATGATAGTACTCAGTGAACTGGATATGCTAGATGCTAGTTTATATTTGCATTGGCAGTGACAATGTCGATAGAGCGATGTTCCGCTCATCACTATTGGTAGTATTATACTACCAGTAGAAATGATCGATCTGAACCGTTTACTAATATAATGATTAAGGGCACCTTGATTATTATTTTTTCTTCAAGATCGATCTATGGTCATCAATTCCATTGGTATCGTTCATATTCCGTTGGCAACCGTTACCAATCTACCACATATTTGCAACCATAGAATTGATGTTGTGTTTAGACAACTACATTAAGAATTCCTCTAAAAATAAAGATTTTTCTTTGGTATATGAGAGAAAAAGTTATCTTGACCAAGGATAACTTGGCAAAAAGAGGTGGAAAGGTAGCTTGAGTTGTTGCTTTTGTTGCTCTAATGAGTCGATACAACACATGTGTTTTTTTTATCCTTTGGTACGATACATTTGGAGTGCCTGGATATTTTAAAATTTGGTCCTTTTCAAAAACTTATTTCATAAATAGACCCTTAAAAAACTTATATCAGAAATGGTTCTTTTTGGCTCCAGAGTCACTGGCGCCGTCGTTCAACGGAATAGCGCCGGCCTCTCTGGAGTACCCCTGTAGCCACCCCCAGGGTTCTCCCGCCCTGATTCTCAAATTCACTCAAGATTATATTAGTAAGAGACTTCCTATTTTTCGTTGTTTTTTTCCTATAGTAAAAAAAAAATTAGTCCGATTCTTCCTTGCTTCGCCGGGTTTGGCGAAATTGGAACCTCCATATTCCGCTTTACAAGATTATATTTTCAAGGCGAGAAGCTTTTCGATAGAGCTTTGAAAAATTCTACATGTCACATATTTCGTTCATTTGAATTTAATTTTTCTATGGTTGGTTCTTGTGTGCTCCTAAGTGTGAAAAAAGTATTAAAAAATAAAAAAAGTTGCACATCTCTCTTCTACACTAGAGAGGACAAGAAAAAAATAGCGTGGGTAGGGGGGCGGCGCCAGCCTTATTGGCGCGTCAAAAAGAGGATGTCCCCTACCACGTCAGCGCCGACCCACCACGGTGGCACGAGGACAGCGCCAGAGTTGCTGGCACCGTAACATTGGACCATGGCGCCAGCGACTCTGGCGCCCCAAAAAGAGTCATTTCTAGGATAAGGTTTTTTAGATCTATTTATAAAATAAGTTTTTCAAAAAACTAAATTGTGAAAAATCCAGTTCGGAGTGCACTACAATACACCTTCGGCCTTTGTCCTCCGCTTAATGTGGTTTGAATCTTCTGGGGACAGAGGAGTAGTGAGCAAGCTTTGGCAGATTTTAATTTGCATCCAGCAGAGTATAGGATTATGCATCTACTCTTGCAGCGATAGACGTAGTCTTGGGAGGCGTCGGGACAATGGACAATGCGGTGTCCATGGATGAAACTGTAGATTGAAATTAATGGTCTCTTTTGTACATCCACACAAGTAGTGAGGCGAATTTAGCCTCGGTGACATGACTTTGTACTCTTTATTTTTTTGGGCGATCATTGGTGTAATTCAATTGTCTCGGGGATTCATTGCGCTCTAATGGAATTTCAATCGATCTTACCCCGGTATGTAATTAGTTCGTCCGTTTCTAAATCATCCACACAAATAATGAGAACATTTATTTATGCATACTAAACCTACTTTTTTTTTTCAATTTCACTACAAACATC